>NW_026282226.1:0-17623 GCF_023373465.1 Oncorhynchus keta | reverse complement strand
ATTAGTTGCAAACGCCAGCCTTCCTAAAATGCATTGTTATTTCATCAAGCATGTTCGCTAAATCACGTAGTTAGCTATGTAACGTTAGCTTGCTAAAACTGTTCCTCGCTTCACACCGTCAGCACCACTGACGATACACCCAGAAAAACGGACAGCGAAGATATAGATGCCCTTCTTGAGGACATACTTGACGATGATTTCGATTCCCTTGCGCTATACGTGAGTAAATAACCTTAGCTACATCGCCTTGCATTGTTGAATGCAGTTTTTTGTTGTTGTTGCTAACAGCATCTACTGTCCAGTAGTAGTAGCTAGCTAAAGTTAGCTGTCTGGATATCACACGAATGTATTAGCTAGCTATAATGAGATAAAGATGAGGCTATGTTTGATTGTTTTTAGCCTGTTTCCAAATGAAAGGTTGCTATCATTTTTGTCCTTCTGACTCCAATGCATTAGCTAACGTTACATTGCAAAAGGGCCGGCTAGCAACTTACCTTGGCTTACTGCATTCGCATAACAGGCAGTCTCCTTGTGGCGTGCAACAAGAGGCAGGTCGTTATTGCGTTGGACTAGTTAACTGTAAGGTTGCAAGAATGGATACCCGACATGACAAGGTGAAAATCTGTCGTTCTGCAACTTGGTCCTGGACTTCCTGACGGGCCGCCCCCAGGTGGTGAGGGTAGGAAACAACATCTCCACCCCGCTGATCCTCAACACTGGGGCCCCACAAGGGTGCGTTCTCTGCCCTCTCCTGTACTCCCTGTTCATTAACATTGCTAACTATGTGTATGTGACAAATCAAATTTGATTTGATTTGTTGACCAAATTCGACACTCTCATTGACCTCTATACCAACACTCTTTGCTTGGTGGGCAAGACAACGAAAAACCGCCACCTGCTGGAGGAAACAGATTTCCCGCCGATTTGGCCCTTTCCCTTCCTCAACATTTAGCCCAGTATATTTTCACTTTGACGGCTACTTTTACTTTTATATTCTAGTAGGATAAATCTACGCCTTGACTTAGACAACGAAATATAGAAAACGCGTTGGTGCTGAACAAAAAATGCGTACCCTGGTCTTTCTCCATGCCTTTGCACTAGGTAAGTTCAAAATTCATTTTAGGGCTAACAAGGCTTTATGTCCTCCCTTACAAAAAAAAGATTGCAGTTTTGAAACTGCAGTAACTTCAGTCGACTGTGGTATTTTGGAAGCAGTAATTGCAAAATTGCAGTTATACTGCACTCTAACTGCAGCTACATTGCAAATGTACTGCAGTAAAAAATATATGTTATTTTGGATGCAGTATTTGCAGCATACTACAGTTACACTGCACTCTGACAGCCATCTTTTTTCGTAAGGGCTGCCCATCGAGGTTCGTTTTGACATTTGCCTTCCATTTTTCCAGTTTGCCTACACAGCAGGATTATGAAGGATGCTGAAAATACAAGGTCAATATGCGGCAAGGATTCGGTTCTGAGATGTAAAGACAATTCTTTACCTGGGGTCAAGTACCGGTCAGTGAGGTGGTACAAGGTAAACTACTTTGCGTTGCTCTTTTCCAGGGCAGTAATGTGGCTTGCTAATGCTGACTAAAGCCCTGGATCAGAGTCCTCAGGGCTGGTATAGTGCCGAAAATCTCCCCGTCATAATTCTCCCCCAACTTTGCGTTCTTCATTGCTGCCACTTGCTTGCTTTTCTGCTCTTCACCCCATTGTCAGTTTAGCCTACATTTCACCCGTACCTAAATCCGCTACTGATTGGTATTGGTCTTTTAATAAATCTCTGCCAAAATTCGTCATCTCTCCCATGTCTTATTAAATGTTTATTGCTTGCCAACATTTTACTCCTTCTATGTTTAATATAACGCATATACATTAATTATTAATTTTGGTTGCCTATCCTGACGTGAAGTTTGTTCTGTAAAGTATTTGACTCTGATGTGTGCCACAGAAAGTATTTGACTCTGATGTGTGCCACAGAAAGTATTTGACTCTGATGTGTGCCACAGAAAGTATTTGACTCTAGTCACACAATTAAGGAAATTAAAAGGGGGAGAATTCTGACTGGGGGAGATTTTCAGCACAACATTTGTTCGCTCATAATAGGCAGGATTAGGCGGATTGATGAGGGCGACATTTTCACAGCTAAACTGACCAAGACGCACCTCCAACAACACATAAAACCTCACATACTTATGAGACACCACATTAAAATAGAGACACCAAACCATCTTTCACATGTTCAGGCTATCCTAACTTCAATTCTTAAAAACTTTAACTATAACTATATACATTTGCATAAATTAGCACTAAATCACTCACCGACAGTAACTCTTGAACCATTCATGCTAGATACACCAAGCCAACTTTCACAGGTTTAGGCTATCCTGACTTCAAATTCGTAGAAGTGGTTAACAACTATTACTATATAAATTAGCATAAAACAACTCACCAACAGTAACTCTTGAACTGTTCAAACTAGAGACACCATACCAATCAATACATTTTTACAGCTACCTACTTTTTCAACTATAACCAGTCATTACCATTACTACTGCAGTCAGTACCACTACACTAACTTATTTCAAAACCATAGTTTAAAACAAGTTAGCAAGCACACCACATTTTCTTCGGAAATGTACATTTCCAGTATTGTAGATTGCCTTTGTCTAGCCACTTAATCATATCAATCTTTCGTCCACTCTTTCTTCCATCTAAAGATAGCAGAACTCATAACTTTTATGATTCCCAGACAATTTAACCTCAGGTTTGTCTCCTGCTGTCTGAGTTAATGTTAGCAATTGAACCATGCAATTTGATTTGACTACTAGACTATCTGCCTTTTGCTGTTTTTCTGGAGATCTTTGGCTGCTCACACATAAGTGGCTCATACTAGTGATTTACGATCTGTGATGTCCTCAGTCCTCATTGTAATCATCATTATTGAAACTACAGCACTGGCTCCAGACCAGCTGTTAGGGGCATAAAGTAACCTCACACCCTCTTCTTCCAGCTGGGTGAGGAGCCCTCAAATAAGGAGTCTGGTCTATTGATGAAGAGGCTATCACGTAACAGCACCACCCAATGGTACGCAGGCCTGGAGCGTAAAGTGGAACTTTTGGCTGATAATTCTTTTGATATCTTCCTGCCCAATGTAACGGCTGTTGATAGAAGGAAGTACAAGTGTCTCCTGGCAGCACATGTCGGAGAGCAGAACCAGGAGGGGCAGGTTCACCTCAGAGTGACAGGTGAGTGTGTTCTATTCTCATTGTGTGCTTGTTTTAGTATGTAAACAAACTGTATACTGCATGTGGATGTTTTAAATTGGACCCCCAGAGAGTTCCTCTGTGCTGATATATACTCTTTTAAAGTTTCCAGTGGTGCTCAAGGATTTGTGTATTATTTTTTCATTCGCAGGATGCCTTTACAATAAGTCCACAGACCAATCAGAAAACAATACCATCCTAGTTCTTTCCATTGTGGGCCTTCGACATGAGCTAAACAACTGGTCCCTGGTGGTCTAGTGGTTAGGATTCGGCGCTCTCACCGCCGCGGCCGGGTTCGATTCCCGGTCAGGGAACATAATGTTTTCTTTGCTCTGAACGGATTTTCTCTGTACGAACAGTTTTCAATGTTCTCTTCATAATACTATGATAATGTTAAATCAGTGTAGGCTGCTGAGGGGAGGACGGCTCATAGCCGAAAAACCAGATTGCATACCAGAGAGAATACTATAGACATCAAGAAAGCCAGTCAATTGATTATTGACAAGTTTTCCAACACTTTTGATGAACGAGGAAAAATAGAAATAGGCCTATAACAGTTAGGATCAGCTTGATCTCCCCCTTTGGCGATATACCACAATCCCCGAGGTGCCTTATTGCTATTTTTATTTATTTATTATTTAACAAGGCAAATCAGTTAAGAACAAGTTCGTATTTTCAATGAAGGCCTACACCTGCCAAACCCGGATGACGAGGGCCAATTGTGCGCTGCCCTCTGGGCCTATCAATCACTGCTGGTTGTGATACAGCCTGTAAAAAATGGTTACCAACGTAATTTGAGTGGTTCTAAAACATAATATCAGTCAGTGTCTGATATATTTGTAATTTTATGTTGGCTATTACCGGTTTCAGTTTTCAAAAGGATCAGCAGTTGTCGTGGCCGAGTGGTTAAGGCGATGGACTAGAAATCCATTGGGATCTTCCCGCGCAGGTTCGAATCCTGCCGACAACGTGATATTTTCTCCTGTGATTGGTAATGCCCAGGCGTTTACATTGATAGCCAGTATCTGTTATTGTATCACTACACATAAATCGCTAGCTGCACGGTATCAATCTTTACCTACTTGAAATTACGTTACGCCTGTCAATCAAGCACTCCTGTTCATGACAACAGTCATTAGTTGCAAACGCCAGCCTTCCTAAAATGCATTGTTATTTCATCAAGCATGTTCGCTAAATCACGTAGTTAGCTATGTAACGTTAGCTTGCTAAAACTGTTCCTCGCTTCACACCGTCAGCACCACTGACGATACACCCAGAAAAACGGACAGCGAAGATATAGATGCCCTTCTTGAGGACATACTTGACGATGATTTCGATTCCCTTGCGCTATACGTGAGTAAATAACCTTAGCTACATCGCCTTGCATTGTTGAATGCAGTTTTTTGTTGTTGTTGCTAACAGCATCTACTGTCCAGTAGTAGTAGCTAGCTAAAGTTAGCTGTCTGGATATCACACGAATGTATTAGCTAGCTATAATGAGATAAAGATGAGGCTATGTTTGATTGTTTTTAGCCTGTTTCCAAATGAAAGGTTGCTATCATTTTTGTCCTTCTGACTCAATGCATTAGCTAACGTTACATTGCAAAAGGGCCGGCTAGCAACTTACCTTGGCTTACTGCATTCGCATAACAGGCAGTCTCCTTGTGGCGTGCAACAAGAGGCAGGTCGTTATTGCGTTGGACTAGTTAACTGTAAGGTTGCAAGAATGGATACCCGACATGACAAGGTGAAAATCTGTCGTTCTGCAACTTGGTCCTGGACTTCCTGACGGGCCGCCCCAGGTGGTGAGGGTAGGAAACAACATCTCCACCCCGCTGATCCTCAACACTGGGGCCCCACAAGGGTGCGTTCTCTGCCCTCTCCTGTACTCCTGTTCATTAACATTGCTAACTATGTGTATGTGACAAATCAAATTTGATTTGATTTGTTGACCAAATTCGACACTCTCATTGACCTCTATACCAACACTCTTGCTTGGTGGGCAAGACAACGAAAAACCGCCACCTGCTGGAGGGAAACAGATTTCCCGCCGATTTGGCCCTTTCCCTTCCTCAACATTTAGCCCAGTATATTTTCACTTTGACGGCTACTTTTACTTTTATATTCTAGTAGGATAAATCTACGCCTTGACTTAGACAACGAAATATAGAAAACGCGTTGGTGCTGAACAAAAATGCGTACCTGGTCTTTCTCCATGCCTTTGCACTAGGTAAGTTCAAAATTCATTTTAGGGCTAACAAGGCTTTATGTCCTCCCTTACAAAAAAAAAATATTGCAGTTTTGAAACTGCAGTAACTTCAGTCGACTGTGGTATTTTGGAAGCAGTAATTGCAAAATTGCAGTTATACTGCACTCTAACTGCAGCTACATTGCAAATGTACTGCAGTAAAAAAATATATGTTATTTTGGATGCAGTATTTGCAGCATACTACAGTTACACTGCACTCTGACAGCCATCTTTTTTCGTAAGGGCTGCCATCGAGGTTCATTTTGACATTTGCCTTCCATTTTTCCAGTTTGCCTACACAGCAGGATTATGAAGGATGCTGAAAATACAAGGTCAATATGCGGCAAGGATTCGGTTCTGAGATGTAAAGACAATTCTTTACCTGGGGTCAAGTACCGGTCAGTGAGGTGGTACAAGGTAAACTACTTTGCGTTGCTCTTTTCCAGGGCAGTAATGTGGCTTGCTAATGCTGACTAAAGCCCTGGATCAGAGTCCTCAGGGCTGGTATAGTGCCGAAAATCTCCCCGTCATAATTCTCCCCCCAACTTTGCGTTCTTCATTGCTGCCACTTGCTTGCTTTTCTGCTCTTCACCCCATTGTCAGTTTAGCCTACATTTCACCCGTACCTAAATCCGCTACTGATTGGTATTGGTCTTTTAATAAATCTCTGCCAAAATTCGTCATCTCTCCCATGTCTTATTCGACTAGTACTTTTTAAAGTGTAAGGATAATAATTCAGCCATAGTTGTTCTGAAATGTTTATTGCTTGCCAACATTTTACTCCTTCTATGTTTAATATAACGCATATACATTAATTATTAATTTTGGTTGCCTATCCTGACGTGAAGTTTGTTCTGTAGAAAGTATTTGACTCTGATGTGTGCCACAGAAAGTATTTGACTCTGATGTGTGCCACAGAAAGTATTTGACTCTGATGTGTGCCACAGAAAGTATTTGACTCTAGTCACACAATTAAGGAAATTAAAAGGGGGAGAATTCTGACTGGGGGGAGATTTTCAGCACAACATTTGTTCGCTCATAATAGGCAGGATTAGGCGGATTGATGAGGGCGACATTTTCACAGCTAAACTGACCAAGACGCACCTCCAACAACACATAAAACCTCACATACTTATGAGACACCACATTAAAATAGAGACACCAAACCATCTTTCACATGTTCAGGCTATCCTAACTTCCAATTCTTAAAAACTTTAACTATAACTATATACATTTGCATAAATTAGCACTAAATCACTCACCGACAGTAACTCTTGAACCATTCATGCTAGATACACCAAGCCAACTTTCACAGGTTTAGGCTATCCTGACTTCAAATTCGTAGAAGTGGTTAACAACTATTACTATATAAATTAGCATAAAACAACTCACCAACAGTAACTCTTGAACTGTTCAAACTAGAGACACCATACCAATCAATACATTTTTACAGCTACCTACTTTTTCAACTATAACCAGTCATTACCATTACTACTGCAGTCAGTACCACTACACTAACTTATTTCAAAACCATAGTTTAAAACAAGTTAGCAAGCACACCACATTTTCTTCCGGAAATGTACATTTCCAGTATTGTAGATTGCCTTTGTCTAGCCACTTAATCATATCAATCTTCGTCCACTCTTTCTTCCATCTAAAGATAGCAGAACTCATAACTTTTATGATTCCCAGACAATTTAACCTCAGGTTTGTCTCCTGCTGTCTGAGTTAATGTTAGCAATTGAACCATGCAATTTGATTTGACTACTAGACTATCTGCCTTTTGCTGTTTTTCTGGAGATCTTTGGCTGCTCACACATAAGTGGCTCATACTAGTGATTTACGATCTGTGATGTCCTCAGTCCTCATTGTAATCATTATTATTGAAACTACAGCACTGGCTCCAGACCAGCTGTTAGGGGCATAAAGTAACCTCACACCCTCTTCTTCCAGCTGGGTGAGGAGCCCTCAAATAAGGAGTCTGGTCTATTGATGAAGAGGCTATCACGTAACAGCACCACCCAATGGTACGCAGGCCTGGAGCGTAAAGTGGAACTTTTGGCTGATAATTCTTTTGATATCTTCCTGCCCAATGTAACGGCTGTTGATAGAAGGAAGTACAAGTGTCTCCTGGCAGCACATGTCGGAGAGCAGAACCAGGAGGGGCAGGTTCACCTCAGAGTGACAGGTGAGTGTGTTCTATTCTCATTGTGTGCTTGTTTTAGTATGTAAACAAACTGTATACTGCATGTGGATGTTTTAAATTGGACCCCCAGAGAGTTCCTCTGTGCTGATATATACTCTTTTAAAGTTTCCAGTGGTGCTCAAGGATTTGTGTATTATTTTTTCATTCGCAGGATGCCTTTACAATAAGTCCACAGACCAATCAGAAAACAATACCATCCTAGTTCTTTCCATTGTGGGCCTTCGACATGAGCTAAACAACTGGTCCCTGGTGGTCTAGTGGTTAGGATTAGGTGCTCTCACCGCCGCGGCCCGGGTTCGATTCCCGGTCAGGGAACATAATGTTTTTCTTTGCTCTGAACGGATTTTCTCTGTACGAACAGTTTTCGCCAATGTTCTCTTCATAATACTATGATAATGTTAAATCAGTGTAGGCTGCTGAGGGGAGGACGGCTCATAGCCGAAAAACCAGATTGCATACCAGAGAGAATACTATAGACATCAAGAAAGCCAGTCAATTGATTATTGACAAGTTTTCCAACACTTTTGATGAACGAGGAAAAATAGAAATAGGCCTATAACAGTTAGGATCAGCTTGATCTCCCCCTTTGGCGATATACCACAATCCCCCGAGGTGCCTTATTGCTATTTTTATTTATTTATTATTTAACAAGGCAAATCAGTTAAGAACAAGTTCGTATTTTCAATGAAGGCCTACACCTGCCAAACCCGGATGACGCAGGGCCAATTGTGCGCTGCCCTCTGGGCCTATCAATCACTGCTGGTTGTGATACAGCCTGTAAAAAATGGTTACCAACGTAATTTGAGTGGTTCTAAAACATAATATCAGTCAGTGTCTGATATATTTGTAATTTTATGTTGGCTATTACCGGTTTCAGTTTTCAAAAGGATCAGCAGTTGTCGTGGCCGAGTGGTTAAGGCGATGGACTAGAAATCCATTGGGATCTTCCCGCGCAGGTTCGAATCCTGCCGACAACGTGATATTTTTCTCCTGTGATTGGTAATGCCCAGGCGTTTACATTGATAGCCAGTATCTGTTATTGTATCACTACACATAAATCGCTAGCTGCACGGTATCAATCTTTACCTACTTGAAATTACGTTACGCCTGTCAATCAAGCACTCCTGTTCATGACAACAGTCATTAGTTGCAAACGCCAGCCTTCCTAAAATGCATTGTTATTTCATCAAGCATGTTCGCTAAATCACGTAGTTAGCTATGTAACGTTAGCTTGCTAAAACTGTTCCTCGCTTCACACCGTCAGCACCACTGACGATACACCCAGAAAACGGACAGCGAAGATATAGATGCCCTTCTTGAGGACATACTTGACGATGATTTCGATTCCCTTGCGCTATACGTGAGTAAATAACCTTAGCTACATCGCCTTGCATTGTTGAATGCAGTTTTTTGTTGTTGTTGCTAACAGCATCTACTGTCCAGTAGTAGTAGCTAGCTAAAGTTAGCTGTCTGGATATCACACGAATGTATTAGCTAGCTATAATGAGATAAAGATGAGGCTATGTTTGATTGTTTTTAGCCTGTTTCCAAATGAAAGGTTGCTATCATTTTTGTCCTTCTGACTCCAATGCATTAGCTAACGTTACATTGCAAAAGGGCCGGCTAGCAACTTACCTTGGCTTACTGCATTCGCATAACAGGCAGTCTCCTTGTGGCGTGCAACAAGAGGCAGGTCGTTATTGCGTTGGACTAGTTAACTGTAAGGTTGCAAGAATGGATACCCGACATGACAAGGTGAAAATCTGTCGTTCTGCAACTTGGTCCTGGACTTCCTGACGGGCCGCCCCCAGGTGGTGAGGGTAGGAAACAACATCTCCACCCCGCTGATCCTCAACACTGGGGCCCCACAAGGGTGCGTTCTCTGCCCTCTCCTGTACTCCCTGTTCATTAACATTGCTAACTATGTGTATGTGACAAATCAAATTTGATTTGATTTGTTGACCAAATTCGACACTCTCATTGACCTCTATACCAACACTCTTTGCTTGGTGGGCAAGACAACGAAAAACCGCCACCTGCTGGAGGGAAACAGATTTCCGCCGATTTGGCCCTTTCCTTCCTCAACATTTAGCCCAGTATATTTTCACTTTGACGGCTACTTTTACTTTTATATTCTAGTAGGATAAATCTACGCCTTGACTTAGACAACGAAATATAGAAAACGCGTTGGTGCTGAACAAAAATGCGTACCCTGGTCTTTCTCCATGCCTTTGCACTAGGTAAGTTCAAAATTCATTTTAGGGCTAACAAGGCTTTATGTCCTCCCTTACAAAAAAATATTGCAGTTTTGAAACTGCAGTAACTTCAGTCGACTGTGGTATTTTGGAAGCAGTAATTGCAAAATTGCAGTTATACTGCACTCTAACTGCAGCTACATTGCAAATGTACTGCAGTAAAAATATATGTTATTTTGGATGCAGTATTTGCAGCATACTACAGTTACACTGCACTCTGACAGCCATCTTTTTTTTCGTAAGGGCTGCCCATCGAGGTTCGTTTTGACATTTGCCTTCCATTTTTCCAGTTTGCCTACACAGCAGGATTATGAAGGATGCTGAAAATACAAGGTCAATATGCGGCAAGGATTCGGTTCTGAGATGTAAAGACAATTCTTTACCTGGGGTCAAGTACCGGTCAGTGAGGTGGTACAAGGTAAACTACTTTGCGTTGCTCTTTTCCAGGGCAGTAATGTGGCTTGCTAATGCTGACTAAAGCCCTGGATCAGAGTCCTCAGGGCTGGTATAGTGCCGAAAATCTCCCCGTCATAATTCTCCCCCCAACTTTGCGTTCTTCATTGCTGCCACTTGCTTGCTTTTCTGCTCTTCACCCCATTGTCAGTTTAGCCTACATTTCACCCGTACCTAAATCCGCTACTGATTGGTATTGGTCTTTTAATAAATCTCTGCCAAAATTCGTCATCTCTCCCATGTCTTATTCGACTAGTACTTTTTAAAGTGTAAGGATAATAATTCAGCCATAGTTGTTCTGAAATGTTTATTGCTTGCCAACATTTTACTCCTTCTATGTTTAATATAACGCATATACATTAATTATTAATTTTGGTTGCCTATCCTGACGTGAAGTTTGTTCTGTAGAAAGTATTTGACTCTGATGTGTGCCACAGAAAGTATTTGACTCTGATGTGTGCCACAGAAAGTATTTGACTCTGATGTGTGCCACAGAAAGTATTTGACTCTAGTCACACAATTAAGGAAATTAAAAGGGGGAGAATTCTGACTGGGGGGAGATTTTCAGCACAACATTTGTTCGCTCATAATAGGCAGGATTAGGCGGATTGATGAGGGCGACATTTTCACAGCTAAACTGACCAAGACGCACCTCCAACAACACATAAAACCTCACATACTTATGAGACACCACATTAAAATAGAGACACCAAACCATCTTTCACATGTTCAGGCTATCCTAACTTCCAATTCTTAAAAACTTTAACTATAACTATATACATTTGCATAAATTAGCACTAAATCACTCACCGACAGTAACTCTTGAACCATTCATGCTAGATACACCAAGCCAACTTTCACAGGTTTAGGCTATCCTGACTTCAAATTCGTAGAAGTGGTTAACAACTATTACTATATAAATTAGCATAAAACAACTCACCAACAGTAACTCTTGAACTGTTCAAACTAGAGACACCATACCAATCAATACATTTTTACAGCTACCTACTTTTTCAACTATAACCAGTCATTACCATTACTACTGCAGTCAGTACCACTACACTAACTTATTTCAAAACCATAGTTTAAAACAAGTTAGCAAGCACACCACATTTTCTTCCGGAAATGTACATTTCCAGTATTGTAGATTGCCTTTGTCTAGCCACTTAATCATATCAATCTTCGTCCACTCTTTCTTCCATCTAAAGATAGCAGAACTCATAACTTTTATGATTCCCAGACAATTTAACCTCAGGTTTGTCTCCTGCTGTCTGAGTTAATGTTAGCAATTGAACCATGCAATTTGATTTGACTACTAGACTATCTGCCTTTTGCTGTTTTTCTGGAGATCTTTGGCTGCTCACACATAAGTGGCTCATACTAGTGATTTACGATCTGTGATGTCCTCAGTCCTCATTGTAATCATTATTATTGAAACTACAGCACTGGCTCCAGACCAGCTGTTAGGGGCATAAAGTAACCTCACACCCTCTTCTTCCAGCTGGGTGAGGAGCCCTCAAATAAGGAGTCTGGTCTATTGATGAAGAGGCTATCACGTAACAGCACCACCCAATGGTACGCAGGCCTGGAGCGTAAAGTGGAACTTTTGGCTGATAATTCTTTTGATATCTTCCTGCCCAATGTAACGGCTGTTGATAGAAGGAAGTACAAGTGTCTCCTGGCAGCACATGTCGGAGAGCAGAACCAGGAGGGGCAGGTTCACCTCAGAGTGACAGGTGAGTGTGTTCTATTCTCATTGTGTGCTTGTTTTAGTATGTAAACAAACTGTATACTTCATGTGGATGTTTTAAATTGGACCCCCAGAGAGTTCCTCTGTGCTGATATATACTCTTTTAAAGTTTCCAGTGGTGCTCAAGGATTTGTGTATTATTTTTTCATTCGCAGGATGCCTTTACAATAAGTCCACAGACCAATCAGAAAACAATACCATCCTAGTTCTTTCCATTGTGGGCCTTCGACATGAGCTAAACAACTGGTCCCTGGTGGTCTAGTGGTTAGGATTAGGTGCTCTCACCGCCGCGGCCCGGGTTCGATTCCCGGTCAGGGAACATAATGTTTTTCTTTGCTCTGAACGGATTTTCTCTGTACGAACAGTTTTCGCCAATGTTCTCTTCATAATACTATGATAATGTTAAATCAGTGTAGGCTGCTGAGGGGAGGACGGCTCATAGCCGAAAAACCAGATTGCATACCAGAGAGAATACTATAGACATCAAGAAAGCCAGTCAATTGATTATTGACAAGTTTTCCAACACTTTTGATGAACGAGGAAAAATAGAAATAGGCCTATAACAGTTAGGATCAGCTTGATCTCCCCCTTTGGCGATATACCACAATCCCCCGAGGTGCCTTATTGCTATTTTTATTTATTTATTATTTAACAAGGCAAATCAGTTAAGAACAAGTTCGTATTTTCAATGAAGGCCTACACCTGCCAAACCCGGATGACGCAGGGCCAATTGTGCGCTGCCCTCTGGGCCTATCAATCACTGCTGGTTGTGATACAGCCTGTAAAAAATGGTTACCAACGTAATTTGAGTGGTTCTAAAACATAATATCAGTCAGTGTCTGATATATTTGTAATTTTATGTTGGCTATTACCGGTTTCAGTTTTCAAAAGGATCAGCAGTTGTCGTGGCCGAGTGGTTAAGGCGATGGACTAGAAATCCATTGGGATCTTCCCGCGCAGGTTCGAATCCTGCCGACAACGTGATATTTTTCTCCTGTGATTGGTAATGCCCAGGCGTTTACATTGATAGCCAGTATCTGTTATTGTATCACTACACATAAATCGCTAGCTGCACGGTATCAATCTTTACCTACTTGAAATTACGTTACGCCTGTCAATCAAGCACTCCTGTTCATGACAACAGTCATTAGTTGCAAACGCCAGCCTTCCTAAAATGCATTGTTATTTCATCAAGCATGTTCGCTAAATCACGTAGTTAGCTATGTAACGTTAGCTTGCTAAAACTGTTCCTCGCTTCACACCGTCAGCACCACTGACGATACACCCAGAAAACGGACAGCGAAGATATAGATGCCCTTCTTGAGGACATACTTGACGATGATTTCGATTCCCTTGCGCTATACGTGAGTAAATAACCTTAGCTACATCGCCTTGCATTGTTGAATGCAGTTTTTTGTTGTTGTTGCTAACAGCATCTACTGTCCAGTAGTAGTAGCTAGCTAAAGTTAGCTGTCTGGATATCACACGAATGTATTAGCTAGCTATAATGAGATAAAGATGAGGCTATGTTTGATTGTTTTTAGCCTGTTTCCAAATGAAAGGTTGCTATCATTTTTGTCCTTCTGACTCCAATGCATTAGCTAACGTTACATTGCAAAAGGGCCGGCTAGCAACTTACCTTGGCTTACTGCATTCGCATAACAGGCAGTCTCCTTGTGGCGTGCAACAAGAGGCAGGTCGTTATTGCGTTGGACTAGTTAACTGTAAGGTTGCAAGAATGGATACCCGACATGACAAGGTGAAAATCTGTCGTTCTGCAACTTGGTCCTGGACTTCCTGACGGGCCGCCCCCAGGTGGTGAGGGTAGGAAACAACATCTCCACCCCGCTGATCCTCAACACTGGGGCCCCACAAGGGTGCGTTCTCTGCCCTCTCCTGTACTCCCTGTTCATTAACATTGCTAACTATGTGTATGTGACAAATCAAATTTGATTTGATTTGTTGACCAAATTCGACACTCTCATTGACCTCTATACCAACACTCTTTGCTTGGTGGGCAAGACAACGAAAAACCGCCACCTGCTGGAGGGAAACAGATTTCCCGCCGATTTGGCCCTTTCCCTTCCTCAACATTTAGCCCAGTATATTTTCACTTTGACGGCTACTTTTACTTTTATATTCTAGTAGGATAAATCTACGCCTTGACTTAGACAACGAAATATAGAAAACGCGTTGGTGCTGAACAAAAAATGCGTACCCTGGTCTTTCTCCATGCCTTTGCACTAGGTAAGTTCAAAATTCATTTTAGGGCTAACAAGGCTTTATGTCCTCCCTTACAAAAAAAATATTGCAGTTTTGAAACTGCAGTAACTTCAGTCGACTGTGGTATTTTTTGGAAGCAGTAATTGCAAAATTGCAGTTATACTGCACTCTAACTGCAGCTACATTGCAAAATGTACTGCAGTAAAAAAATATATGTTATTTTGGATGCAGTATTTGCAGCATACTACAGTTACACTGCACTCTGACAGCCATCTTTTTTCGTAAGGGCTGCCCATCGAGGTTCGTTTTGACATTTGCCTTCCATTTTTCCAGTTTGCCTACACAGCAGGATTATGAAGGATGCTGAAAATACAAGGTCAATATGCGGCAAGGATTCGGTTCTGAGATGTAAAGACAATTCTTTACCTGGGGTCAAGTACCGGTCAGTGAGGTGGTACAAGGTAAACTACTTTGCGTTGCTCTTTTCCAGGGCAGTAATGTGGCTTGCTAATGCTGACTAAAGCCCTGGATCAGAGTCCTCAGGGCTGGTATAGTGCCGAAAATCTCCCCGTCATAATTCTCCCCCCAACTTTGCGTTCTTCATTGCTGCCACTTGCTTGCTTTTCTGCTCTTCACCCCATTGTCAGTTTAGCCTACATTTCACCCGTACCTAAATCCGCTACTGATTGGTATTGGTCTTTTAATAAATCTCTGCCAAAATTCGTCATCTCTCCCATGTCTTATTCGACTAGTACTTTTTAAAGTGTAAGGATAATAATTCAGCCATAGTTGTTCTGAAATGTTTATTGCTTGCCAACATTTTACTCCTTCTATGTTTAATATAACGCATATACATGAATTATTAATTTTGGTTGCCTATCCTGACGTGAAGTTTGTTCTGTAAGTATTGTTCTGATGTGTGCCACAGAAAGTATTTGACTCTGATGTGTGCCACAGAAAGTATTTGACTCTAGTCACACAATTAAGGAAATTAAAAGGGGGAGAATTCTGACTGGGGGGAGATTTTCAGCACAACATTTGTTCGCTCATAATAGGCAGGATTAGGCGGATTGATGAGGGCGACATTTTCACAGCTAAACTGACCAAGACGCACCTCCAACAACACATAAAACCTCACATACTTATGAGACACCACATTAAAATAGAGACACCAAACCATCTTTCACATGTTCAGGCTATCCTAACTTCCAATTCTTAAAAACTTTAACTATAACTATATACATTTGCATAAATTAGCACTAAATCACTCACCAACAGTAACTCTTGAACCATTCATGCTAGATACACCAAACCAACTTTCACAGGTTTAGGCTATCCTGACTTCAAATTCGTAGAAGTGGTTAACAACTATTACTATATAAATTAGCATAAAACAACTCACCAACAGTAACTCTTGAACTGTTCAAACTAGAGACACCATACCAATCAATACATTTTTACAGCTACCTACTTTTTCAACTATAACCAGTCATTACCATTACTACTGCAGTCAGTACCACTACACTAACTTATTTCAAAACCATAGTTTAAAACAAGTTAGCAAGCACACCACATTTTCTTCCGGAAATGTACATTTCAGTATTGTAGATTGCCTTTGTCTAGCCACTTAATCATATCAATCTTCGTCCACTCTTTCTTCCATCTAAAGATAGCAGAACTCATAACTTTTATGATTCCCAGACAATTTTTAATAATGTCTGGTCCCTCACTTGACGCCAGGACAGCGGAGTCAATCACCACCTTCCCGGAGACACCTGAAACCCCACCTCTTTAAGGAATACCTAGGATAGGATAAAGTAATCCTTCCCACCCCCCACCCCCTTAAAAGATTTAGATGCACTATTGTAAAGTGGCTGTTCCACTGGATGTCATAAGGTGAATGCACCAATTTGTAAGTCGCTCTGGATAAGAGCGTCTGCTAAATGACTTAAATGTAAAATGTAAATGTAAACTATGTGTTTGATGCATTTGATACCATTCCACTGATTCCACTTCCAGCCATTACCACAAGCTCCTCCTCCCAAATGTATTTTATTTTACCTTTATTTAACTAGGCAAGTCTGTTAAGAACAAATTCTTATTTTCAGTGACAGCCTTGGAAAAGTGGGTTAACTGCCAGTTCAGGGGCAGAACGACAGATTTGTACCTTGTCAGCTCTGAGATTTGAACTTGCAACCTTCCGGTTACTCGTCCAACAATTTAACCACTAGGAGGTGCCACAAATCTCCTGTGTTTTCTGTTTAAACAGTAAGTAAGGATTGAGACTTGGGATACTCCTTGGTGACAGGCAGTGGCTGAGACAGCAGATTTTCTGACTTTTTACACTGCACTCTTTGAGAGAGGTAGTTAGCAAACCAGGCCAAAGACCCCTCAGACACCAATACTCCTTAGCCGCCCACAATAATGGAATGGTCTACCGTATCAAAAGCTTTGGCCAAGTCAATAAAAATAGCAGCACAACATTGCTTAGAATCAAGGGCAATGGTGACATCACTGAGGACCTTTAAGGTTGCAGTGACACATCCATAACCCTGATCCCTGGTGGTCTAGTGGTTAGGATTCGGCGCTCTCACCGCCGCGGCCCGGGTTCGATTCCCGGTCAGGGGAACATAATGTTTTTCTTTGCTCTGAACGGATTTTCTCTGTACGAACAGTTTTCACCAATGTTCTCTTCATAATACTATGATAATGTTAAATCAGTGTAGGCTGCTGAGGGAGGACGGCTCATAGCCGAAAAACCAGATTGCATACCAGAGAGAATACTATAGACATCAAGAAAGCCAGTCAATTGATTATTGACAAGTTTTCCAACACTTTTGATGAACGGTTGTGATACAGCCTGGAAAACGTAATTTGAGTTGAGCTAAAACATAATATCAGTCAGTTTCTGACATATTTGTAATTTTATGTTGGCTATTACCGGTTTTTGTTTTCAATAGTGTCATCAGTTGTCGTGGCCGAGTGGTTAAGGCGATGGACTAGAAATCCATTGGGATTTTCCGCGCAGGTTCGAGATCCTGCCGACGACGAGATATTTTTCTCCTGTGATTGGTAATGCCCATGCATTTACATTGTAGCATTGATAGCCAGTATCTGTTATTGTATCACTACACTAAATCGCTAGCTGCACGGTATCAATCTTTACCTACTTGAAATTAGGTTACGCCTGTCAATCAAGCACTCCTGTTCATGACAACAGTC
>NW_026282225.1:0-14285 GCF_023373465.1 Oncorhynchus keta | reverse complement strand
TAGAGATATTGATGAATGGATAGACAGAGGAGAGGAGAAGAGAGACTAGAGATATTGATGAATGGATAGACAGAGGAGAGAACAGGAGAAGAGAGACTAGAGATATTGATGAATGGATAGACAGAGGAGAGAAGTGGAGAAGAGAGACTAGAGACATTGATGAATGGACAGACAGAGGAGAGAAGTGGAGAAGAGAGACTAGAGACATTGATGAATGGACAGACAGAGGAGAGAACAGGAGAAACAGCCAATAGCCTCCCTCTGTATGGTTCCAGAATGATGATGTCATGATACGGTGCCTTCTGACCATAGAACGGCGTTCTCCAGCTCTCATGTCCTGCTTGGTGTCACAGGGATGGAGTCAGATCGTTTTGGGGTTCCTAGGGCCTCAGTGGGGGGCTCTCATGTCCTGCATGGTGTCACAGGGATGGAGTCAGATCGTTTTGGGGTTCCTAGGGCCTCAGTGGGGGGGCACCTCATGGGACGACACTGGATCTCTCCGTCACCGGATCCTTACGCCCTCTAACCCTTGACCTCTAACCCCTAGTCCCTCCCAGAGAGGCCTGGTGGGGGGAAGAGACGAGCGCGACGTCGTTGTGAAGTTGCTGATTGCAGATGGCTCTGTGTGTTGCAGCTCTAACAGAGAGCCTCTGTTTTAAGGCTGTTGTGTCGCTCCGCTTTGTAGCCTGAGTTCCAGTCTGTTTTTGTGCTGTCATCAACAGATCTGGGACCAGGCTATCTATTTTGTGAGTAGAAGTTGTTATTTTTTCCCACCCCTTGGTTGCTAAGGAGAATGGTTCTACATCCTCTTTAGTGTTCCACATTCCTCTTCCTGCATCTTGGAGGCTGAAGGATATACAAACTGTGTACTGTTTTTTTTTTCCTTTTCAATATTCTTCCCAATATTAAGGTTTATTGTGGATAAAAATAATAATAATAATGTCAACAGACTCCGGATCTCTACCAGACCAGTGAAGTGGTGTGTTTTACTGCTCGTTGTTTAAACAGTTGATTGTTTATAACTTTTCAGTATTATCTTGTTATTCCATCAGACAGCTGTCAATCAGACCACAGTAATAATGACTTGGAGTTGGATGGTGACCAAGCACTTTGCTGGGAGTTCTGAAGCACCAGGGACTGTGTACATAAAGCAGGTCTCAGAATCGGGCTGCTGGTCTAGGATCAGGTGCCCTCTCTTATTCATTATAATCTAAAAGGCCAAACTGATCCTAAATCAGCACACTTACTCTGACATTCTTTATGAATATGGTTCCAGAAATCCCATTGGGGGGGCAAAACACTTTAAACCCAACTTCCTACTGTATTGAATACAGACTATGCATTTTGTTACCATGACGATATACAGTGCCTTGCGAAAGTATTCGGCTCCCTTGAACTTTGCGACCTTTTGCCACATTTCAGGCTTCAAACATAAAGATATAAAACTGTATTTTTTTGTGAAGAATCAACAACAAGTGGGACACAATCATGAAGTGGAACGACATTTATTGGATATTTCAAACCTTTTTAACAAAACAAAAACTGAAAAATTGGGCGTGCAAAATTATTCAGCCCCTTTAATTTCAGTGCAGCAAACTCTCTCCAGAAGTTCAGTGAGGATCTCTGAATGATCCAATGTTGACCTAAATGACTAATGATGATAAATACAATCCACCTGTGTGTAATCAAGTCTCCGTATAAATGCACCTGCACTGTGATAGTCTCAGAGGTCCGTTAAAAGCACAGAGAGCATCATGAAAACAAGGAACACACCAGGCAGGTCCGAGATACTGTTGTGAAGAAGTTTAAAGCCGGATTTGGATACAAAAAGATTCCCCAAGCTTTAAACATCCCAAGGAGCACTGTGCAAGCGATAATATTGAAATGGAAGGAGTATCAGACCACTGCAAATCTACCAAGACCTGGCCGTCCCTCTAAACTTTCAGCTCATACAAGGAGAAGACTGATCAGAGATGCAGCCAAGAGGCCCATGATCACTATGGATGAACTGCAGAGATCTACAGCTGAGGTGGGAGACTGTCCATAGGACAACAATCAGTCGTATATTGCACAAATCTGGCCTTTATGGAAGAGTGGCAAGAAGAAAGTCATTTCTTAAAGATATCCATAAAAAGTGTCATTTAAAGTTTGCCACAAGCCACCTGGGAGACACACCAAACATGTGGAAGAAGGTGCTCTGGTCAGATGAAACCAAAATTGAACTTTTTGGCAACAATGCAAAACGTTATGTTTGGCGTAAAAGCAACACAGCTCATCACCCTGACCACACCATCCCCACTGTCAAACATGGTGATGGCAGCATCATTGTTTGGGCCTGCTTTTCTTCAGCAGGGACAGGGAAGATGGTTAAAATTGATGGGAAGATGGATGGAGCCAAATACAGGACCATTCTGGAAGAAAACCTGATGGAGTCTGCAAAAGACCTGAGACTGGGACGGAGATTTGTCTTCCAACAAGACAATGATCCAAAACATAAAGCAAAATCTACAATGGAATGGTTCAAAAATAAACATATCCAGGTGTTAGAATGGCCAAGTCAAAGTCCAGACCTGAATCCAATCGAGAATCTGTGGAAAGAACTGAAAACTGCTGTTCACAAATGCTCTCCATCCAACCTCACTGAGCTCGAGCTGTTTTGCAAGGAGGAATGGGAAAAAATGTCAGTCTCTCGATGTGCAAAACTGATAGAGACATACCCCAAGCGACTTATAGCTGTAATCGCAGCAAAAGGTGGCGCTACAAAGTATTAACTTAAGGAGGCTGAATAATTTTGCACGCCCAATTTTTCAGTTTTTGATTTGTTAAAAAAGTTTGAAATATCCAATAAATGTCGTTCCACTTCATGATTGTGTCCCACTTGTTGTTGATTCTTCACAAAAAAATACAGTTTTATATCTTTATGTTTGAGGCCTGAAATGTGGCAAAAGGTCGCAAGGTTCAAGGGGGCCGAATACTTTCGCAAGGCACTGTATATCTCATGTACATTTGTAAACAGAGGAATGTAGAAGGAGTAGAACGGGCCTCCCTATTCATGTCAACGATGTCATAATGGGCAGACAGGCAGACGTTCTAGGTCTATGTTTAGTAGTGGAATCATGAGGCATGTTGGGAGGGATCAGAGAGGTGGAAACAGAAATAGAATGACTAGAACAGTCTTG
The DNA here is from genome assembly GCF_023373465.1 of Oncorhynchus keta. NCBI lineage: Eukaryota > Metazoa > Chordata > Actinopteri > Salmoniformes > Salmonidae > Oncorhynchus > Oncorhynchus keta. Next base: position 11,106 of record NW_026282225.1, on the reverse strand, counting down.
GGAACCTTTAACCCTAGTCATTTGACTGGTGGGTCCTCTCACATTGGCCGCCAGTCCACCCATCATGCCGTCATAATGGACCTGTTCTATGGGCCCGGTCCATGGATTGTGTTTGTATGAGCGGAACACGTACATGTTCTCGTGTTCTTAATAAGTGTTCTGATGACCTCTCCTCTCTCTGTGAGGTAATTATTGACCCATAATGGGTTTCTGATTGGAGATTGTTAATGAGAAGTGCTCCTCCTGGACTGGGCCTCTATAGATAAAGACCTGTTCTGTTTTGACCACTGAACATCATCTGCTTCAGTCATGTGTTTTTATGTTATTCTTTTGATCAGGACGGTTTCTGATTGGGATTTTACTGTGTTGTTGTTGTCGTCGTTGTTGTTGTCTTTGTTGTCTTTGTCATTGTTGTTGTTGGATGTATTCTCCAGTATCTGGACTATAGAAAGACAGCAGTATCTCAAGGGATTTGAACGCTGAATATATTGCCTTTTGTCTCACCACAGTGGTTGCTATTCTCTGCTTTTCTAATAAAGCCTAATAATGCCTTATTCAGCCTTATAGTGCCTTATTCAGCCTTATAGTGCCTTATTCAGCCTTACAATGCCTTATTCAGCCTTATAATGCCTTATTCAGCCTTATAGTGCCTTATTCAGCCTTATAGCACCTTATTCAGCCTTACAATGCCTTATTCAGCCTTATAATGCCTTATTCAGCCTTATAGTGCCTTATTCAGCCTAATAATGCCTTATTCAGCCTTATAGCGCCTTATTCAGCCTTATAATGCCTTATTCAGCCTAATAATGCCTTATTCAGCCTTATAATGCCTTATTCAGCCTTATAGCGCCTTATTCAGCCTTATAATGCCTTATTCAGCCTTATAATGCCTTATTCAGCCTAATAATGCCTTATTCAGCCTTATAGTGCCTTATTCAGCCTTATAATGCCTTATTCAGCCTAATAATGCCTTATTCAGCCTAATAATGCCTTATTCAGCCTAATAATGCCTTATTCAGCCTAATAATGCCTTATTCAGCCTTATAGTGCCTTATTCAGCCTAATAGTGCCTTATTCAGCCTTATAATGCCTTATTCAGCCTTATAGCGCCATATTCAGCCTTATAATGCCTTATTCAGCCTTAATAGTGCCTTATTCAGCCTTATAATGCCTTATTCAGCCTTATAATGCCTTATTCAGCCTAATAATGCCTTATTCAGCCTTATAATGCCTTATTCAGCCTTATAATGCCTTATTCAGCCTAATAATGCCTTATTCAGCCTAATAATGCCTTATTCAGCCTTATAGCACCTTATTCAGCCTATTAATGCCTTATTCAGCCTTATAGCACCTTATTCAGCCTTATAGCGCCTTATTCAGCCTAACAATGCCTTATTCAGCCTTATAGCACCTTATTCAGCCTTATAATGCCTTATTCAGCCTATTAATGCCTTATTCAGCCTTATAGCACCTTATTCAGCCTAATAGCACCTTATTCAGCCTTATAGCGCCTTATTCAGCCTTACAATGCCTTATTCAGCCTTATAGCACCTTATTCAGCCTTATAATGCCTTATTCAGCCTTATAGCACCTTATTCAGCCTAATAGCACCTTATTCAGCCTTATAGCACCTTATTCAGCCTTATAGCACCTTATTCAGCCTAATAATGCCTTATTCAGCCTTATAGCACCTTATTCAGCCTAATAATGCCTTATTCAGCCTTATAGCACCTTATTCAGCCTTACAATGCCTTATTCAGCCTTATAGCACCTTATTCAGCCTAATAATAAAAACAGATTCTCACACAGACCGAGACACAAACAGATTCTCTCCCTCCCCCTCTCTCTCCCCCCTCTCCCCTTCTCTCTCCCCCTCTCCATTAGTCCTCATCAGTCGGTCCCTCAGTAGAGACAGTCCTGTTATAGTGACTAAACCAGACAACTCCCCACACACAGTATTATCTGTGTAGTTAAATCAAGGCTACATTAAAACATGTATTAAAATCTGTGCAGACGCAGCAGAGATAAGAGTCAGTCTTACATCAGCAGGTGTGACATGGATCTCCTCTCTCTCTCTGGCTCTGCTGCGGACTGGCTGTGTGTTTGTTGGGGGGGGGGGTTGTCTAGGAATGTTTGACCCTTCACCTTTACCCTCTGACCCAGTTTACGAGTCACTGGCTACGCACCCAGATAACACGGCTGTTTCTCTTTCTGTGGCTCCCACCAACCCACCGACTGACCCACCGACCAACGACCCACAGACCCACCTACCCACCGACCCCACTGACCACCTCCGACCGACCCACCGACCACCCACCCACCCACCCACCGACCCACAGCCCACCGACCCACAACCCACCCACCGACCCACCCACCCACTGACCACCCACCGACCCACCGACCCACAGCCCACCGACCCACCCACCGACCCACCGACCGACCCACCGCCTACCGACCCACCGACCCACAACCCACCGACCCACAACCCACCGACCAACCCACCCAACCCAAGCACAAAGACATGTATTTCTCTCAAATTCTGTTTGTTTACATCCCTGTTAGCGAACATTTCTCCTTTGCCAAGATAATCCATCCACCTGACATATGGGACATCAAGAAACTGATTCAAACAGCATGATGATGACACAGGTGCACCTTGTGCTGTGGACAATAAAAAGGCCAGGTTTGCAAATCATTTTTGCACAAACTGTCAGAAACTGCAGTTCGTGGTTGTAACTGACTTAAGTGGGCAAATGCTCAACTTCGATGGCCACTGGCCACTGGCACGCTTCACGGATACATCACGGTTTTAATTGTACTGGGCAGATGGCAGACCACATGTATGGCATCGTGTGGGCAAGCAAGTGCCCCCATGGTGGCGGTGGGGTTATGGTATGGGCAGGCATAAGCTACAGACGACAAACACAATTGCATTTTATCGATGGCAACTTGACATCGTGACGAGATCCTGAGGACCATTATGGTGCCATTCATCCACCTCCATCACCTCATGTTTCAGCATGATAATGATCCTGAGGACCATTATGGTGCCATTCATCCGCCGCCATCACCTCATGTTTCAGCGTGGTAATGCAAGGCCCCATGTCACAAGGATCTGTACGCAATTCCTGGAAACTGAAAACGTCCCAATTCGTCCATGCCCTGCATACTCACCAGACATGTCACCCGTTGAGCATGTTTGGGATGCTCTGGGTCGACATATATACGACAGAGTGTTCCAGTTCCCGCCAATATCCAGCAACTTCGCACAGCCATTGGAGACGAGTGGGACAACATTCTACAGGCCACAATCAACAGCCTGATCCACTTTAAGAGAAGGTGTGTTGTTCTGCATGAGGCAAATGGTGGTCAGACACCCCTCCTTTCTGTTTAAGGTATCTGTGACCAACAGATGCATATCTGTATTCCCAGCCATGTGAAATCCATAGATTAGGTCCTAATGCATTTATTTCAATTGACTGATTTCCTGATATGAACTGTAACTCGGTAAAATATTTTACAAAAAGTTGCGTGTTCCATTTTTATATTTTTGTTCCGTGTAATTTGAACAAATATCACTATGGTAACGAACGTATTTCAGTAAAACTGCAGTGACTTTCTCAAGAGAAGACAGGTGTGCAACATTAATGTTTTTTAATCCAATTTACAACATTATTTGTCTGGCTACTGTTTCTATTAGCCTGGCTACTGTTTCTATTAGCCTGGCTACTGTTTCTATTAGCCTGGCTACTGTTTATATTAGCCTGGCTACTGTTTCTATTAGGCTGGCTACTGTTTCTATTTGGCTGGCTACTCCATCTACTTTCAGACAACACTGTGTCTCGACTCAAGAGAAACACTCTTTAATCTGTGACCAACATACAGGCATATCGCCATCTACTGTCAGTGAGTGTGTCATTACAGAGACAGGGAGAGAAAGGAGAGGAGATGTACAGATAGAGGGAGAGAGGAGATGTACAGATAGAGGGAGAGAGGAGATGTACAGATAGAGGGAGAGAGGAGATGTACAGATAGAGGGAGAGAGGAGATGTACAGATAGAGGGAGAGAGGAGATGTACAGATAGAGGGAGAGAGGAGATGTACAGATAGAGGGAGAGAGGAGATGTGTCAAATACAATAACAGACCACTACGGTCGTTCTGAGTCAAAGTTGTTTTAATTCTGTTTTTAAAACATGGATTCCAGGCTCAATAATGTCACCACCACAGTTGAGAACAGACAGTTTTATCATCTTAGTAACCCGTTGTTGTAGCCAGGTACATAAAAACAACCATCAAAAAAAATCTACAGTACGGTTTTATAAAAAAAAAAAATGCAATTCAAGACAGTCATTCAGCATTATTATAAAGAAAAACAGAAAACAAAATGGTGCTCTTACCATAATAATAATAATTATTACCCTACAAAAAGAGCTAGCTATAGTTTGTTTTTTTATGATTCTTTTTTTTTTAGAAGACAGACAAATTAAAACGTGTGATATGAAGAGTTGTTAAATTGTTACAAGTTTAAGAAAAGGCCATTGGTTCTTTAGTTTCCAACAGTATATATATATATATATATATGTGTATTTTTTTTCGGTCCTCCTCCCGTCGTGCAAAACGCCGTAGTATAGGTAGCGTTGTCATGGTGACGTGATAAACAGAACATTAAGAACGAGTGGAATCACGCCAGTTACGATTGTCTCGCTGGTCTTTCATTCACAGTAAATTATACACACACACACACACACACACACACACACACACACACACACACACACACACACACACACACACACACACACACACACACACACACACACACACACACACACACACACACACACACACTGAGCATGTCAGGGTAGGATGAAGTTGCTTCCCAGACACTGATCTAAGAACAAAAAAATGGTGTTCCGCCTAATGGTTAAGATTAGGATAATGGGAGAGTAAATTGATCCTAGATCTGTGGTTAAAGGCAACTTCTACCCGGAGCGAGTTAATCAAGATCGTTTGAACGATCATTCCTTATGGACTCTTTCTCCCATTAACTGGAAATCCCTCTAGTTAATACACTACATTTCCCATGATGCAAATGCTAACCAGTGTCAAATTTACAGGAGTGAGGGTGTGCTGTAGTTCTATGGTGTGTGTGTGTGACAGTTCACAGGACTATGGCTAGATATAAAGAATACTGTCTGTGTCTGCAATGTGTGTGTCTGCAATGTGTGGGTCTGCAATGAACGTTAGTGTGTGTGTTTCTTAGATGAAGATTGGATAATAATAATGACCCTTAATTTGCTGGCAACACAGACCACTGTGCTGTACCTACAGACAGACAGCACACACAGACCACTGTGCTGTACGTACAGACAGACAGCACACACAGACCACTGTGCTGTACGTACAGACAGACAGCACACAGACCACTGTACTGTACTGTACAGACAGACAGCACACACAGACCACTGTACTGTACGTACAGACAGACAGCACACACAGGAGAGAAGAGAGCAATACCAAGACTACACTGGACGAGCCATCACACACAAGAGTGATGAGAGAGATTACAGCTACACTATTATCATCATACACTTCACGGCACATAGTAGCGAGAGAGAGAACGACTGGCAGACCCATAGAGTTAGATAGAGTACCTAGTAAAGTAAGATTTAACTTTAGAGTCCTCTATCTTACTCTATGGCCGGCCCCTAGAGATAAACTACTGGCAGCCCCATAGAGTTAGAGTACCTAGTAAGGTAAGAGGGTCTTTAGAGAGTCCTCTGTCTAACTATGGTTGGCCCCAAGAGATAAACGACTGGCAGCCCCATAGAGTTAGATAGAGTAAAATACTTTACGAGGTACTCTATGGTTGACCCCTAGAGATAAACGACTGGCAGCCCCATAGAGTTAGATAGAGTACCTCGTAAAGTATCTTACTCTATGGTTGACCCCTAGAGATAAACGACTGGCAGCCCCATAGAGATAGAGTACCTCGTAAAGTATCTTACTCTATGGTTGACCCCTAGAGATAAACGACTGGCAGCCCCATAGAGTTAGATAGAGTACCTCGTAAAGTATCTTACTCTATGGTTGGCCCCTAGAGATAAACGACTGGCAGCCCCATAGAGTTAGATAGAGTACCTAGTAAAGTATCTTACTCTATGGTTGGCCCCTAGAGATAAACGACTGGCAGCCCCATAGAGTTAGAGTACCTAGTAAAGTATCTTACTCTATGGTTGGCCCCTAGAGATAAACGACTGGCAGCCCCATAGAGTTAGAGTACCTAGTAAAGTATCTTACTCTATGGTTGGCCCCTAGAGATAAACGACTGGCAGCCCCATAGAGTTAGAGTACCTAGTAAAGTATCTTACTCTATGGTTGGCCCCTAACCTGGGTTAAGTTCACTTCACCATGTTCCACGAGGCTCTAAGCCGACGTGTGGGTGTTCTTCTTTTCCGTCTCCCATAGTTACCGCGAAGATCGGTTGTGCTTCCGAGAAGAAGAAGAAAAAGAAAACTTCCTGTTTTGAGAAAAGGTTGTGACCTCTAACCTCATCGTGACCTTTAGTCAGGTTGTTAAAGAAGATCCCTGTTTGACGAAATAATAAAAATTGAAGTAAACATTTATTTATTTAAAGAGAAAGTTGGTCACAGCACCCCAATTCTTCATTATCAAGTTACATTTTTTTAAACTAAATTAAAAACACATTTTATTTTAAGTCTTTCTCTGTCTTTCACCGTATGATCCAACATTATCCAGGATTTATTTTCCCTTTCTGAGAATTAAGGAACTAAAAAAAGGAATGATGGGATAAAGAGAGTTCAGCATCCCTCATTATTCAGTTATTTTGGCACAGGTGAGCTCTCCCATGTCCTTCAGTTTAGGAGAGGTCACATCCCTCGTTATACAGAGTTATGAACCCACAGGTGAGCTCTCCCATGTCCTTCAGTTTAGGAGAGGTCACATCCCTCATTATACAGAGTTGTTAACCCACAGGTGAGCTCTCCCATGTCCTTCAGTTTAGGAGAGGTCACATCCCTCATTATACAGAGTTATGAGCCCACAGGTGAGCTCTCCCATGTCCTTCAGTTTAGGAGAGGTCACATCCCTCATTATACAGAGTTGTGAACCCACAGGTGAGCTCTCCCAGGTCCTTCAGTTTAGGAGAGGTCACATCCCTCATTATAAAGAGTTGTTAACCCACAGGTGAGCTCCCCCAGGTCCTTCAGTTTAGGAGAGGTCACATCCCTCATTTATACAGAGTTATGAGCCCACAGGTGAGCTCTCCCAGGTCCTTCAGTTTAGGAGAGGTCACATCCCTCATTTATACAGAGTTATGAGCCCACAGGTGAGCTCTCCCATGTCCTTCAGTTTAGGAGAGGTCACATCCCTCATTTATACAGAGTTATGAGCCCACAGGTGAGCTCTCCCAGGTCCTTCAGTTTAGGAGAGGTCACATCCCTCATTATAAAGAGTTGTTAACCCACAGGTGAGCTCCCCAGGTCCTTCAGTTTAGGAGAGGTCACATCCCTCATTTATACAGAGTTATGAGCCCACAGGTGAGCTCCCCCAGGTCCTTCAGTTTAGGAGAGGTCACATCCCTCATTTATACAGAGTTATGAGCCCACAGGTGAGCTCCCCCAGGTCCTTCAGTTTAGGAGAGGTCACATCCCTCATTTATACAGAGTTATGAGCCCACAGGTGAGCTCTCCCAGGTCCTTCAGTTTAGGAGAGGTCACATCCCTCATTTATACAGAGTTATGAGCCCACAGGTGAGCTCTCCCAGGTCCTTCAGTTTAGGAGAGGTCACATCCCTCATTTATACAGAGTTATGAGCCCACAGGTGAGCTCTCCCAGGTCCTTCAGTTTAGGAGAGGTCACATCCCTCATTTATACAGAGTTATGAGCCCATAGGTGAGCTCTCCCATGTCCTTCAGTTTAGGAGAGGTCACATCCCTCATTTATACAGAGTTATGAGCCCACAGGTGAGCTCTCCCATGTCCTTCAGTTTAGGAGAGGTCACATCCCTCATTATACAGAGTTATGAGCCCACAGGTGAGCTCTCCCATGTCCTTCAGTTTAGGAGAGGTCACATCCCTCATTATAAAGAGTTGTTAACCCACAGGTGAGCTCTCCCATGTCCTTCAGTTTAGGAGAGGTCACATCCCTCATTATACAGAGTTATGAGCCCACAGGTGAGCTCTCCCAGGTCCTTCAGTTTAGGAGAGGTCACATCCCTCATTATACAGAGTTATGAGCCCACAGGTGAGCTCCCCCAGGTCCTTCAGTTTAGGAGAGGTCACATCCCTCATTATACAGAGTTATGAGCCCACAGGTGAGCTCTCCCACATCCCTTCGTCTTTTCATTGAGTCCCAGAGTCAGTTTGGGAACGCAAACTCTTTCTCTGGGAATCTGGAATCGGAATCTGATTTCAGAACGCTTGGAATTCCACCATGTTCCGTTCGGTCCAGGACTCATATTTACATGTGCGTTAGACGCACGCAAACACACACAGAACACATGAACACACTCAAGAGAGAGCTCACGATTCAAGTTGTAGTCATACATGTAGTTAGTTAACGTGGCTCTTAACACAGGCTAAATGCTAACACGTCACTGCTGTACAGTGGTGGCTAAATCTATCTACAGAGAGTGGTTACTCCACAACATGGCTTTCTGATTCAGCTTCAGGCCACATGGTCCGTCTGCACAACAGCCCTTTGCAGTGAAGTTTAAAACACCAGATGTTACAGGAATGTTGGAGCGTTTTACAGAGTGCAGGGGCCGTTTTGCAGAGTGCAGGGGCCGTTTTGCAGTCAGATTCTGTGTCCTAGTGGCTTGGTAGATTAGATGGCAGGAGGGTTGTTTACAGAGGCAGGTAGAGTAGAGAGAGGTACACACACGTACAGGCCTCTGTGTGTGTGTGTGGCCTAGAATGAGATACAGCCTCAGTCCTTGGAAACACACACTCTAAATACCACCATGTTTCAGTTGAGTCTTCCTCCAGAATGTAACTCATACTATTTCACTATTTACAGTTCTATACAGGATGTTTGTGTGTGTGGCTCACACCTGCAGTCACCACCAGAGGGCAGTATACTTAACAAACAGGCTCATATCGGCAGTGACCACCAGAGGGCAGTATACTTAATAAACAGGCTCATACTGGCAGTCACCACCAGAGGGCAGTATACTTAATAAACAGGCTCATACCGGCAGTCACCACCAGAGGGCAGTATACTTAATAAACAGGCTCATACCGGCAGTCACCACCAGAGGGCAGTATACTTAATAAACAGGCTCATACTGGCAGTCACCACCAGAGGGCAGTATACTTAATAAACAGGCTCATACCGGCAGTGACCACCAGAGGGCAGTATACTTAATAAACAGGCTCATACCGGCAGTGACCACCAGAGGGCAGTATACTTAATAAACAGGCTCATACCGGCAGTCACCACCAGAGGGCAGTATACTTAATAAACAGGCTCATACCGGCAGTCACCACCAGAGGGCAGTATACTTAATAAACAGGCTCATACTGGCAGTGACCACCAGAGGGCAGTATACTTAATAAACAGGCTCATATCGGCAGTGACCACCAGAGGGCAGTATACTTAATAAACAGGCTCATACTGGCAGTGACCACCAGAGGGCAGTATACTTAATAAACAGGCTCATATCGGCAGTGACCACCAGAGGGCAGTATACTTAATAAACAGGCTCATACTGGCAGTGACCACCAGAGGGCAGTATACTTAATAAACAGGCTCATACCGGGCAGTCACCACCAGAGGGCAGTATACTTAATAAACAGGCTCATACTGGCAGTCACCACCAGAGGGCAGTATACTTGGTAAAGAGGTGGAGGATCCAGCTTGAGATGGTGTAGAGCTGAGTGGGACTGTGGGACGGTTGTAGGGGAGATGGAGCTGAGGTGGTGGTGGGGGGAGATCTACAAGGTTCCTGGTGATCTTCTGGAGTCTGTAGGTAGGTTGGTGTTGGTTGGCTGATTGGTTGAGGTTCTGTTCTGGTGAGCTGGGCAGGGTGGTCCGTTGGTTGGCTCTGGTTTTCAACCCACTCTGGTCTGTTCAGATGAATCTGAGAAGTATTATTTTAGTGGTTCCTATGGGCTGAGGAGGTGGTTATGATTCTTAGTGGTTCTGGTTCTATACGTGGACTACTGTGTCAACAGGTTCTCAGGAGTTGGTGGTTCTAGTGGGTTGTGGTTCTTTAGTGGAATGAAAAATTGGTTCTGGTTTGTTCCCGTTCTTTTGTGGTTGATGCGTTCTGTCTAGAAGATTCTGGTAGGTTATAATAGGTTCTAGGAGGTTTTGGTAGGTTCTGGAAGGTTCTAGTGGACAGATGACTGTGGTCTGACGAGGGGATGTGGTCGGCTGGCTGGGTCCAACTGGTCATTGGGGACTGACCGTCGGTTCTGGTCCGGTCCACTGGTGGCCAGATACTTGGCCCTCATACTCGAGGTGTACTGGAGAGAAAGAGAGAGAGAGCGGTAGGGGAGAAAGACAGAGGGGGAAGAGAGAGAGGGAGGGAAGAGAGAGAGGGAGGGGAAGAGAGAGAGAGAGAGAGAGAGAGGGGGAGGGAAGAGAGAGAGAGGGGAAGAGAGAGAGTGGTAGGGGAGAAAGACAGACAGAGGGGGAAGAGAGAGAGGGGAAGAGAGAGAGCGAGGGAGAGGGGAGAGCGAGAGGAGGGAAGAGCGAGGAGTGGAAGAGAGCGAGGGAGGGGAAGAGAGCGAGGGAGAGGAGAGGGGAAGAGAGAGAGGGAGTGGAAGAGAGGAGGGAGGGGAAGAGAGCGAGGGGGGAAGAAGAGAGAGGGAGTGGAAAGAGAGGGGAGGGGAAAAGAGAGAGGGAGGGGAAGAGAGAGAGAAAGAGAGAGAGGGAGGGAAGAGAGAGAGGGGAGGGGAAGAGAGAGAGGGAGGGGAAGAGAGAGAGGGAGGGAAGAGAGAGAGGGAGGGGAAGAGAGAGGGAGGGAAGAGAGAGAGGGAGGGGAAGAGAGAGGGAGGGGAAGAGAGAGGGGGAAGAGAGAGGAGGGGAAAAGAGAGAGAGAGGGAGGGGGGAAGAGAGAGAGGGAAGAGAGAGGGAAG
>NW_026282224.1:70000-90537 GCF_023373465.1 Oncorhynchus keta | reverse complement strand
AAGAGTCCCCTCTCAGCCTTCCATTGACTATGTACAGACCCAGTGTTCCACAGAGCTGTAGGTGTACCTACCTAAAGAGTCCCCTATCAGCCTTCCATTGACTATGTACAGACCCAGTGTTCCACAGAGCTGTAGGTGTACCTACCAAAAGAGTCCCCTCTCAGCCTTCCATTGACTATGTACAGACCCAGTGTTCCACAGAGCTGTAGGTGTACCTACCAAAAGAGTCCCCTCTCAGCCTACCATTGACTATGTACAGACCCAGTGTTCCACAGAGCTGTAGGTGTACCTTCCAAAAGAGTCCCCTCTCAGCCTTCCATTGACTATGTACAGACCCAGTGTTCCACAGAGCTGTAGGTGTACCTACCTAAAGAGTCCCCTATCAGCCTTCCATTGACTATGTACAGACCCAGTGTTCCACAGAGCTGTAGGTGTACCTACCAAAAGAGTCCCCTCTCAGCCTTCCATTGACTATGTACAGACCCAGTGTTCCACAGAGCTGTAGGTGTACCTACCAAAAGAGTCCCCTCTCAGCCTACCATTGACTATGTACAGACCCAGTGTTCCACAGAGCTGTAGGTGTACCTTCCAAAAGAGTCCCCTCTCAGCCTTCCATTGACTATGTACAGACCCAGTGTTCCACAGAGCTGTAGGTGTACCTACCTAAAGAGTCCCCTCTCAGCCTTCCATTGACTATGTACAGACCCAGTGTTCCACAGAGCTGTAGGTGTACCTACCTAAAGAGTCCCCTCTCAGCCTTCCATTGACTATGTACAGACCCAGTGTTCCACAGAGCTGTAGGTGTACCTACCTAAAGAGTCCCCTCTCAGCCTTCCATTGACTATGTACAGACCCAGTGTTCCACAGAGCTGTAGGTGTACCTACCTAAAGAGTCCCCTCTCAGCCTTCCATTTACTATGTACAGACCCAGTGTTCCACAGAGCTTCACGAGCTGTACTCCGTTTTTGTTTTTCACTTTGTCATAGTTGTTTCTGTGGGGGGTCTGTGGGGAGGGAAAGGTGGTTGCTACCTGGTAGGTGTTTATCTCCATGACTGTTAATTGTGTCTTGTTCTTCTGCTGTTCTAGCATTCGTGTCTCCACAGACCAGTACGTTGCCTTGGGCCTGAAAGTGACTCCACTCCCCCTCTAGAATGGAGAAACTCTCTTCATTGAAGTAGGGTGACTCTGAGGGGGGAATGTATGTGGCACAGAGGAAGACGTTATTATCTGTCAAGATGGCCTCCTTGTTGATCTTTAACCAGATAAAGAATTCTCCTGTTTTGATCAATTTGATTGAATGAATTAGTTCAGATTAATACCATATTAGCATTCCCCCTGAGTCTCTGCCCTGTCCTGAGTCTCTGCCCTGTCTGGTTCCTTTTAATTCAGTGGATGGTATGATTATCTCCCTATAACCTAGTGGACAGCCAGTGGATGGTAGGATTATCTCCCTATAACCTAGTGGACAGCCAGTGGATGGTATGATTATCTCCCTATAACCTAGTGGACAGCCAGTGGATGGTATGATTATCTCCCTATAACCTAGTGGACAGCCAGTGGATGGTATGATTATCTCCCTATAACCTAGTGGACAGCCAGTGGATGGTATGATTATCTCCCTGTAACCTAGTGGACAGCCAGTGGATGGTATGATTATCTCCCTATAACCTAGTGGACAGCCAGTGGATGGTATGATTATCTCCCTATAACCTAGTGGACAGCCAGTGGATGGTATGATTATCTCCCTATAACCTAGTGGACAGCCAGTGGATGGTATGATTATCTCCCTATAACCTAGTGGACAGCCAGTGGATGGTAGGATTATCTCCCTATAACCTAGTGGACAGCCAGTGGATGGTATGATTATCTCCCTATAACCTAGTGGACAGCCAGTGGATGGTATGATTATCTCCCTATAACCTAGTGGACAGCCAGTGGATGGTATGATTATCTCCCTATAACCTAGTGGACAGCCAGTGGATGGTATGATTATCTCCCTATAACCTAGTGGACAGCCAGTGGATGGCATGATTATCTCCCCTATAACCTAGTGGACAGCCAGTGGATGGTATGATTATCACCCTATAACCTAGTGGACAGCCAGTGGATGGTATGATTATCTCCCTGTAACCTAGTGGACAGCCAGTGGATGGTATGATTATCTCCCTATAACCTAGTGGACAGCCAGTGGATGGTATGATTATCTCCCTATAACCTAGTGGACAGCCAGTGGATGGTATGATTATCTCCCTATAACCTAGTGGACAGCCAGTGGATGGTATGATTATCTCCCTATAACCTAGTGGACAGCCAGTGGATGGTATGATTATCTCCCTATAACCTAGTGGACAGACAGTGGATGGGATGATTATCTCCCTATAACCTAATGGACAGCCAGTGGATGGTATGATTATCTCCCTATAACCTAGTGGACAGCCAGTGGATGGGATGATTACCTCCCTGTAACCTAGTGGACAGCCAGGGGATGGTATGATTATCTCCCTATAACCTAGTGGACAGCCAGTGGATGGTATGATTATCTCCCTATAACCTAGTGGACAGCCAGTGGATGGGATGATTATCTCCCTGTAACCTAGTGGACAGCCAGGGGATGGTATGATTATCTCCCTATAACCTAGTGGACAGCCAGTGGATGGGATGATTATCTCCCTATAACCTAGTGGACAGCCAGTGGATGGTATGATTATCTCCCTGTAACCTAGTGGACAGCCAGTGGATGGTATGATTATCTCCCTGTAACCTAGTGGACAGCCAGTGGATGGTATGATTATCTCCCTGTAACCTAGTGGACAGCCAGTGGATGGGATGATTATCTCCCTGTAACCTAGTGGACAGCCAGTGGATGGTATGATTATCTCCCTGTAACCTAGTGGACAGACAGTGGATGGGATGATTATCTCCCTATAACCTAGTGGACAGCCAGTGGATGGTATGATTATCTCCCTGTAACCTAGTGGACAGCCAGTGGATGGTATGATTATCTCCCTATAACCTAGTGGACAGCCAGTGGATGGTATGATTATCTCCCTGTAACCTAGTGGACAGCCAGTGGATGGTATGATTATCTCCCTGTAACCTAGTGGACAGCCAGTGGATGGTATGATTATCTCCCTGTAACCTAGTGGACAGCCAGTGGATGGTATGATTATCTCCCTATAACCTAGTGGACAGCCAGTGGATGGTATGATTATCTCCCTATAACCTAGTGGACAGCCAGTGGATGGTATGATTATCTCCCTATAACCTAGTGGACAGCCAGTGGATGGTATGATTATCTCCCTGTAACCTAGTGGACAGCCAGTGGATGGTATGATTATCTCCCTATAACCTAGTGGACAGCCAGTGGATGGTATGATTATCTCCCTATAACCTAGTGGACAGCCAGTGGATGGTATGATTATCTCCCTATAACCTAGTGGACAGCCAGTGGATGGTATGATTATCTCCCTATAACCTAGTGGACAGCCAGTGGATGGTATGATTATCTCCCTATAACCTAGTGGACAGCCAGTGGATGGTATGATTATCTCCCTATAACCTAGTGGACAGCCAGTGGATGGTATGATTATCTCCCTATAACCTAGTGGACAGCTAGTGGATGGTATGATTATCTCCCTATAACCTAGTGGACAGCCAGTGGATGGTATGATTATCTCCCTATAACCTAGTGGACAGCCAGTGGATGGTATGATTATCTCGCTGTAACCTAGTGGACAGCCAGTGGATGGTATGATTATCTCCCTGTAACCTAGTGGACAGCCAGTGGATGGTATGATTATCTCCCTATAACCTAGTGGACAGCCAGTGGATGGTATGATTATCTCCCTATAACCTAGTGGACAGCCAGTGGATGGTACGATTATCTCCCTATAACCTAGTGGACAGCCAGTGGATGGTATGATTATCTCCCTGTAACCTAGTGGACAGCCAGTGGATGGTATGATTATCTCCCTATAACCTAGTGGACTGCCAGTGGATGGTATGATTATCTCCCTATAACCTAGTGGACAGCCAGTGGATGGTATGATTATCTCCCTATAACCTAGTGGACAGCCAGTGGATGGTATGATTATCTCCCTATAACCTAGTGGACAGCCAGTGGATGGTATGATTATCTCCCTATAACCTAGTGGACAGCCAGTGGATGGTATGATTATCTCCCTATAACCTAGTGGACAGCCAGTGGATGGTATGATTATCTCCCTATAACCTAGTGGACAGCCAGTGGATGGTATGATTATCTCCCTATAACCTAGTGGACAGCCAGTGGATGGTATGATTATCTCCCTATAACCTAGTGGACAGCCAGTGGATGGTATGATTATCTCCCTATAACCTAGTGGACAGCCAGTGGATGGTATGATTATCTCCCTGTAACCTAGTGGACAGCCAGTGGATGGTATGATTATCTCCCTATAACCTAGTGGACAGCCAGTGGATGGTATGATTATCTCCCTATAACCTAGTGGACAGCCAGTGGATGGTATGATTATCTCCTATAACCTAGTGGACAGCCAGTGGATGGTATGATTATCTCCCTATAACCTAGTGGACAGCCAGTGGATGGTATGATTATCTCCCTATAACCTAGTGGACAGCCAGTGGATGGTATGATTATCTCCCTGTAACCTAGTGGACAGCCAGTGGATGGTATGATTATCTCCCTATAACCTAGTGGACAGCCAGTGGATGGTATGATTATCTCCCTATAACCTAGTGGACAGCCAGTGGATGGTATGATTATCTCCCTATAACCTAGTGGACAGCCAGTGGATGGTATGATTATCTCCCTATAACCTAGTGGACAGCCAGTGGATGGTATGATTATCTCCCTATAACCTAGTGGACAGCCAGTGGATGGATGGTATGATTATCTCCCTATAACCTAGTGGACAGCCAGTGGATGGTATGATTATCTCCCTATAACCTAGTGGACAGCCAGTGGATGGTATGATTATCTCCCTATAACCTAGTGGACAGCCAGTGGATGGTATGATTATCTCCCTATAACCTAGTGGACAGCCAGTGGATGGTATGATTATCTCCCTATAACCTAGTGGACAGCCAGTGGATGGTATGATTATCTCCCTATAACCTAGTGGACAGCCAGTGGATGGTATGATTATCTCCCTATAACCTAGTGGACAGCCAGTGGATGGTATGATTATCTCCCTATAACCTAGTGGACAGCCAGTGGATTGTATGATTATCTCCCTGTAACCTAGTGGACAGCCAGTGGATGGTATGATTATCTCCCTGTAACCTAGTGGACAGCCAGTGGATGGTATGATTATCTCCCTATAACCTAGTGGACAGCCAGTGGATGGTATGATTATCTCCCTATAACCTAGTGGACAGCCAGTGGATGGTATGATTATCTCCCTATAACCTAGTGGACAGCCAGTGGATGGTATGATTATCTCCCTATAACCTAGTGGACAGCCAGTGGATGGTATGATTATCTCCCTATAACCTAGTGGACAGCCAGTGGATGGTATGATTATCTCCCTATAACCTAGTGGACAGCCAGTGGATGGTATGATTATCTCCCTATAACCTAGTGGACAGCCAGTGGATGGTATGATTATCTCCCTGTAACCTAGTGGACAGCCAGTGGATGGTATGATTATCTCCCTATAACCTAGTGGACAGCCAGTGGATGGTATGATTATCTCCCTATAACCTAGTGGACAGCCAGTGGATGGTATGATTATCTCCCTATAACCTAGTGGACAGCCAGTGGATGGTAGGATTATCTCCCTATAACCTAGTGGACAGCCAGTGGATGGTATGATTATCTCCCTATAACCTAGTGGACAGCCAGTGGATGGTATGATTATCTCCCTATAACCTAGTGGACAGCCAGTGGATGGTATGATTATCTCCCTATAACCTAGTGGACAGCCAGTGGATGGTATGATTATCTCCCTATAACCTAGTGGACAGCCAGTGGATGGTATGATTATCTCCCTATAACCTAGTGGACAGCCAGTGGATGGTACGATTATCTCCCTATAACCTAGTGGACAGCCAGTGGATGGTACGATTATCTCCCAACATATAACCTAGTGGACAGCCAGTGGATGGTATGATTATCTCCCTATAACCTAGTGGACAGCCAGTGGCTGGTATGATTATCTCCCTATAACCTAGTGGACAGCCAGTGGATGGTATGATTATCTCCCTATAACCTAGTGGACAGCCAGTGGATTGTATGATTATCTCCCTATAACCTAGTGGACAGCCAGTGGATGGTATGATTATCTCCCTATAACCTAGTGGACAGCCAGTGGATGGTATGATTATCTCCCTATAACCTAGTGGACAGCCAGTGGATGGTATGATTATCTCCCTATAACCTAGTGGACAGCCAGTGGATGGTATGATTATCTCCCTGTAACCTAGTGGACAGCCAGTGGATTGTATGATTATCTCCCTATAACCTAGTGGACAGCCAGTGGATGGTATGATTATCTCCCTATAACCTAGTGGACAGCCAGTGGATGGTATGATTATCTCCCTATAACCTAGTGGACAGCCAGTGGATGGTATGATTATCTCCCTATAACCTAGTGGACAGCTAGTGGATGGTATGATTATCTCCCTATAACCTAGTGGACAGCCAGTGGATGGTATGATTATCTCCTATAACCTAGTGGACAGCCAGTGGATGGTATGATTATCTCCCTATAACCTAGTGGACAGCCAGTGGATGGTATGATTATCACCCTATAACCTAGTGGACAGCCAGTGGATGGTATGATTATCTCCCTGTAACCTAGTGGACAGCCAGTGGATGGTATGATTATCTCCCTGTAACCTAGTGGACAGCCAGTGGATGGTATGATTATCTCCCTATAACCTAGTGGACAGCCAGTGGATGGTATGATTATCTCCCTATAACCTAGTGGACAGCCAGTGGATGGTACGATTATCTCCCTATAACCTAGTGGACAGCCAGTGGATGGTATGATTATCTCCCTGTAACCTAGTGGACAGCCAGTGGATGGTATGATTATCTCCCTATAACCTAGTGGACAGCCAGTGGATGGTATGATTATCTCCCTATAACCTAGTGGACAGCCAGTGGATGGTATGATTATCTCCCTATAACCTAGTGGACAGCCAGTGGATGGTATGATTATCTCCCTATAACCTAGTGGACAGCCAGTGGGTGGTATGATTATCTCCCTATAACCTAGTGGACAGCCAGTGGATGGTATGATTATCTCCCTATAACCTAGTGGACAGCCAGTGGATGGTATGATTATCTCCCTATAACCTAGTGGACAGCTAGTGGATGGTATGATTATCTCCCTATAACCTAGTGGACAGCCAGTGGATGGTATGATTATCTCCCTATAACCTAGTGGACAGCCAGTGGATGGTATGATTATCTCCCTATAACCTAGTGGACTGCCAGTGGATGGTATGATTATCACCCTTAACCTAGTGGACAGCCAGTGGATGGTATGATTATCTCCCTGTAACCTAGTGGACAGCCAGTGGATGGTATGATTATCTCCCTATAACCTAGTGGACAGCCAGTGGATGGTATGATTATCTCCCTATAACCTAGTGGACAGCCAGTGGATGGTATGATTATCTCCCTATAACCTAGTGGACAGCCAGTGGATGGTATGATTATCTCCCTGTAACCTAGTGGACAGCCAGTGGATTGTATGATTATCTCCCTGTAACCTAGTGGACAGCCAGTGGATGGTATGATTATCTCCCTGTAACCTAGTGGACAGCCAGTGGATGGTATGATTATCTCCCTATAACCTAGTGGACAGCCAGTGGATGGTATGATTATCTCCCTATAACCTAGTGGACAGCCAGTGGATGGTATGATTATCTCCCTATAACCTAGTGGACAGCCAGTGGATGGTATGATTATCTCCCTATAACCTAGTGGACAGCCAGTGGATGGTATGATTATCTCCCTATAACCTAGTGGACAGCCAGTGGATGGTATGATTATCTCCCTATAACCTAGTGGACAGCCAGTGGATGGTATGATTATCTCCCTGTAACCTATTGGACAGCCAGTGGATGGTATGATTATCTCCCTGTAACCTAGTGGACAGCCAGTGGATGGTAGGATTATCTCCTATTAGCTAGTGGACAGCCAGTGGATGGTATGATTATCTCCCTATAACCTAGTGGACAGCCAGTGGATGGTATGATTATCTCCCTATAACCTAGTGGACAGCCAGTGGATGGTATGATTATCTCCCTGTAACCTAGTGGACAGCCAGTGGATGGTATGATTATCTCCTGTAACCTAGTGGACAGCCAGTGGATGGTAGGATTATCTCCCTATAACCTAGTGGACAGCCAGTGGATGGTATGATTATCTCCCTATAACCTAGTGGACAGCCAGTGGATGGTATGATTATCTCCCTATAACCTAGTGGACAGCCAGTGGATGGTATGATTATCTCCCTATAACCTAGTGGACAGCCAGTGGATGGTATGATTATCTCCCTATAACCTAGTGGACAGCCAGTGGATGGTATGATTATCTCCCTATAACCTAGTGGACAGCCAGTGGATGGTATGATTATCTCCCTGTAACCTAGTGGACAGCCAGTGGATGGTATGATTATCTCCCTGTAACCTAGTGGACAGCCAGTGGATGGGATGATTATCTCCCTATAACCTAGTGGACAGCCAGTGGATGGTATGATTATCTCCCTATAACCTAGTGGACAGCCAGTGGATGGTATGATTATCTCCCTATAACCTAGTGGACAGCCAGTGGATGGTAGGATTACCTCCCTATAACCTAGTGGACAGCCAGTGGATGGTATGATTACCTCCCTATAACCTAGTGGACAGCCAGTGGATGGTATGATTATCTCCCTATAACCTAGTGGACAGCCAGTGGATGGTAGGATTATCTCCCTATAACCTAGTGGACAGCCAGTGGATGGTATGATTATCTCCCTATAACCTAGTGGACAGCCAGTGGATGGTATGATTATCTCCCTATAACCTAGTGGACAGCCAGTGGATGGTATGATTATCTCCCTATAACCTAGTGGACAGCCAGTGGATGGTATGATTATCTCCTATAACCTAGTGGACAGCCAGTGGATGGTATGATTATCTCCCTATAACCTAGTGGACAGCCAGTGGATGGTATGATTATCTCCCTATAACCTAGTGGACAGCCAGTGGATGGTATGATTATCTCCCTATAACCTAGTGGACAGCCAGTGGATGGTATGATTATCTCCCTATAACCTAGTGGACAGCCAGTGGATGGTATGATTACTCCCTATAACCTGGATGGTATGATGGACAGCCAGTGGATGGTATGATTATCT
The DNA here is from genome assembly GCF_023373465.1 of Oncorhynchus keta. Lineage (NCBI taxonomy): Eukaryota > Metazoa > Chordata > Actinopteri > Salmoniformes > Salmonidae > Oncorhynchus > Oncorhynchus keta. Next base: position 81,180 of record NW_026282224.1, on the reverse strand, counting down.
CCCTATAACCTAGTGGACAGCCAGTGGATGGTATGATTATCTCCCTATAACCTAGTGGACAGCCAGTGGATGGTATGATTATCTCCCTATAACCTAGTGGACAGCCAGTGGATGGTATGATTATCTCCCTATAACCTAGTGGACAGCCAGTGGATGGTATGATTATCTCCCTATAACCTAGTGGACAGCCAGTGGATGGTATGATTATCTCCTATAACCTAGTGGACAGCCAGTGGATGGTATGATTATCTCCCTATAACCTAGTGGACAGCCAGTGGATGGTATGATGATCTCCCTATAACCTAGTGGACAGCCAGTGGATGGTATGATTATCTCCCTATAACCTAGTGGACAGCCAGTGGATGGTATGATTATCTCCCTATAAACTAGTAGACAGCCAGTGGATGGTATGATTATCTCCCTATAACCTAGTGGACAGCCAGTGGATGGTATGATTATCTCCCTATAACCTAGTGGACAGCCAGTGGATGGTATGATTATCTCCCTATAACCTAGTGGACAGCCAGTGGATGGTATGATTATCTCCCTATAACCTAGTGGACAGCCAGTGGATGGTATGATTATCTCCCTATAACCTAGTGGACAGCCAGTGGATGGGATGATTATCTCCCTATAACCTAGTGGACAGCCAGTGGATGGTAGGATTATCTCCCTATAACCTAGTGGACAGCCAGTGGATGGTATGATTCTCTCCCTATAACCTAGTGGACAGCCAGTGGATGGTATGATTATCTCCCTATAACCTAGTGGACAGCCAGTAGAAACATCACCTCTGCACCATGTTTCCTGTACTACTACAACATCAACATCATCAATTTTTTTCAGGAAGTCTGGGTTTCTGCTCTTTAGTCCAAAAGCAGAGGACTTCCATCCTTGTAAATACCAACATGCAACGTAAAAAGATTCAAAATGAGGCAAACACTCACAATCAAACAAGAACTATTAAAATATGATTTTTAAATTAAAGTACACTCGTATTATGTAAATGTGATTTGTTTATCATTTAATTTCTGTCATGCCACTCGGGTGAGTGTAGTGTGAGGATGGTGGAGTTCTTGTGCTTATCTTACCATGACCCTCGGCCTATCACATGTGAGCATCCATGACCCTCGGCCTATCACATGTGAGCATAGTAGACTCAGCATTTGTTTAATGTCACTCATTTGGTTGGTGGGGGCTGGGCCAGTTGCTGCTCTCACAGCCTGTGCGTAGATCTGCCTGCTGGGCTGTGGCTCCTCCAAGTGTGGGTCTGCGGTGGGGGGCAGGGGGGGTGGGAGGCCTTGTCTGGGTGGGTCTGAAGCTGGCCAGGGGTGGTCTGTGCTGTGCTGGCTGTGGTGGGCATTGAGGTTGGTGGTGCTGTGGTCGTGGCTGGGGGTTCCAGGGTGCTGGTCCGGGGTGTTGTCTCAGTGATCTTGGCCGGGTGGAGATTGCTCCACTGTTCCTGGGTGGAGAGGTCGGACTGCAGTTTAAAGCGACGTCCTTGAGAGTCTTGGCAAGGATGGGGACTGTCTCCCATGTACAAGTGAACATGGTCATAGAGACAGTCCAGATCGAGGGTGGGCTGGTGGGCCAGGTGTACATTGGGTCGCAGGGCACAGTCCCGGGAGAGACTGGTGTTTATTCTTTGGATTGTGGCAGGGTGGAAGTCCTTCCTCTGTAGAAGGGTTGACACCACAATTCTTGAGTTGGGGAAGATTGCGGAGGCCTTCTCAATCACTCCCCGTAGTGAAGTCGCCACCCTCTCCTGCTGAGCACGCAGGTCATTGCTTCCGGTGTGTATGATTATGTGGCTGGTGGGTGTTGGAGCTGGGGTGTGGCTGGTCTGTTTCTTCTGGACTGGAGGGGGCAGAGGGTGGCTGGTGGGTGTTGGAGCTGGGGTGTGGCTGGTCTGTGCCGGTGCCGCTATCAGTGGGAGGCTGTTCTGTGGGTTGGGGAGGAGGGGTGTAGCAGGCAGGGCTGGGGAAGCCTGGCTGGTTGATCTGGGCTCCTCTGCTGGATGTGAGGATGGTGCTGGGGACAGCCTGGCTGGTTGATCTGGGCTCCTCTGCTGTGTGAGGATGGTGCTGGGGAAGCCTGACTGGTTAGGAGCTCCTCTGCTGGGGTGAGGACTGGGCTGGGGAAGCCTGGCTGGTTAGGAGCCCTCTAAGGTCTGTCTGGTTGTGTGAGGGCAGGTCATAGAGTGCTCCTCTAAGGTGTGGTTGTCAGCCTGCTGTTTACCTCTTTCCTGCAGCTCCTCTCTGTCTGGTTGTGGTTTACACCTTGGTTAGGAGCTCCTCTGCCTGTCTGGTTGGAGCTCTTACACCTTTGTTAGAGCTCCTCTAAGGATGTCTGGTTGTCTGTTGCTACACCTTGGTTAGGAGCTCCTCTAAGGTGTGGTGTCTGTTCTGTTTACACCTTGGTTAGGAGCTCCTCTAAGGATGTCTGGTTTTCTGTTTGCTGTTTGGTTAGGAGCTCCTCTAAGGTGTGGTTGTCTAGTTGCTGTTTACACCTTGGTTAGGAGCTCCTCTAAGGATGTCTGGTTGTTGTTTACACCTTGGTTAGGAGCTCCTCTAAGGATGTCTGGTTGCTGTTTACACCTTGGTTAGGAGCTCCTCTAAGGATGTCTGGTTGCTGTTTACACCTTGGTTAGGAGCTTCTCTAATGGATGTCTGGTTGCTGTTTATCACCTTGGTTCAGCAGGACTACCTCTAAGTTGTCTGGTTGCTCATCCCTCACAGCCATGGTTAGGAGCCACCTCCCCTCCAGTCTGGTTGTCTGGTTACTGTTTGATCACGCATGGTGGTGAGGAGGGCCACCTCCCCCTCCAGTCTGGTGAACTCATCCCTCATGGCAGCCATGGTGGTGAGGAGGGCCACCTCCCCCTCCAGTCTGGTGAACTCATCCCTCATGGCAGCCATGGTGGTGAGGAGGGCCACCTCCCCCTCCAGTCTGGTGAACTCATCCCTCATGGCAGCCATGGTGGTGAGGAGGGCCTGAGCCTGCTCTGCACCGAGGGGGTCGCTCTCTCCCTGGGGCGTGTCTTCCACTATGGTGGGAAGAGAGGTGTGGATGTGCCTTTTTGGGAGCGGAGAGTAGGGGTGAGGGTGGTGCTGCTGGAGTTTTTCTTGTGGGAGGGCATGTCACTGGTGGTTTCCTTCTCTCTCTCTGCTCTCTCCTTAATGGTCTGAAAGTCTGTTTCAAACAGCCTAATGTTACCTTGCACCATGACAGTCCCAGTCTTGTAGAGGTTGATTGTTATCATGGTGCTGTCAGGGTCGTCTGTCTCTTTGACTTTCAGCTTCCACCCATTACAGATTCCCCCTTTCTTTACGGATGGGGTAGTGAGAGCAGACTGCTGAGCGCCATGCATTTGGCTGGTCAGTGAGGAAGATGAGATTACTCACATCACCGCTTTTGTAGTGGTCTACAAAAAGGGTTTCTGGCCTCCCCTTTAGTAGTTTCTGTTTAAAAGCTTTCGTCGTTGTGTCATTTTTGGCCTCTTTAGGGGTAGAGAATAGATTCAGCACTGAGGGTGAGTGCCACTGCTGCTGCGCTGTTCTGCTGCCCTGTTGCCATGGCAACCGGTTTGTTCGACTGCTGCTGTTGCTAGCTAGCGCTAATTTAGTTCAAAAACCAGTAAAAAGAGTGACAAATCCTCACACAAAAAAACTGAAGATATGTTTAAAGTTAGTCCGTGCTCCTTTTTGGTTTACTTACTCAGTTTGGTCGTTTGATCTAGTTATATTAACTCCCCTTGCTAGGTTTGTTCTAGCTCGTTTCTTCTGGCTAGCTTGTTAGTCTGCTGGCTAGGTCTTTGTTGTGTAGCTAGCTAGAGTCAAAACGTCTTAAGGCTAAGTCTTTGTTGTGTAGCTAGCTAGAGTCAAAACTTCTTAAGGCTAAGTCTTTGTTGTGTAGCTAGCTAGAGTCAAAACTTCTTAAGGCTAAGTCTTTGTTGTGTAGCTAGCTAGAGTCAAAACTTCTTAAGGCTAAGTCTTTGTTGTGTAGCTAGCTAGAGTCAAAACGTCTTAAGGCTAAGTCTTTGTTGTGTAGCTAGCTAGAGTCAAAACTTCTTAAGGCTAAGTCTTTGTTGTGTAGCTAGCTAGAGTCAAAACTTCTTAAGGCTAAGTCTTTGTTGTGTAGCTAGCTAGAGTCAAAACTTCTTAAGGCTAAGTCTTTGTTGTGTAGCTAGCTAGAGTCAACGTCTTAAGGCTAAGTCTTTGTTGTGTAGCTAGCTAGAGTCAAAACTTCTTAAGGCTAAGTCTTTGTTGTGTAGCTAGCTAGAGTCAAAACGTCTTAAGGCTAAGTCTTTGTTGTGTAGCTAGCTAGAGTCAAAACGTCTTAAGGCTAAGTCTCTGTTGTGTAGCTAGCTAGAGTCAAAACTTCTTAAGGCTAAGTCTTTGTTGTGTAGCTAGCTAGAGTCAAAACTTCTTAAGGCTAAGTCTTTGTTGTGTAGCTAGCTAGAGTCAAAACGTCTTAAGGCTAATTCTTTGTTGTGTAGCTAGCTAGAGTCAAAACGTCTTAAGGCTAAGTGTTTGTTGTGTAGCTAGCTAGAGTCAAAACTTCTTAAGGCTAAGTCTTTGTTGTGTAGCTAGCTAGAGTCAAAACTTCTTAAGGCTAAGTCTTTGTTGTGTAGCTAGCTAGAGTCAAAACGTCTTAAGGCTTTGTTGTGTAGCTAGCTAGAGTCAAAACGTCTTAAGGCTTTGTTGTGTAGCTAGCTAGAGTCAAAACGTCTTAAGGCTAAGTCTTTGTTGTGTAGCTAGCTAGAGTCAAAACTTCTTAAGGCTTTGTTGTGTAGCTAGCTAGAGTCAAAACGTCTTAAGGCTAAGTCTTTGTTGTGTAGCTAGCTAGAGTCAAAACGTCTTAAGGCTAAGTCTTTGTTGTGTAGTTAGCTAGAGTCAAAACGTCTTAACTTGAGGCGCAAAGTTACTTTTTTTCTGTTCTGAATGAATAGAGTTGTTGTTCATCACTTCTTGTCTGGACATCTTTTTCGATTAGAGTGTTTATCTAAAAACAAAGAAATATGAGATATATCAGGAGCTCATGTTGAGCATGACAAGCATCTCTCTCTCTTCTTCTCTTGAGCCTCTCTCTCTACCTCTACCTCTCTCCCTCTCTCTCTCGCTCCCTCTCTCTCTCTCTCTCTCTCTCTCTCTCTCTCTCCCTCTCTCTCTCTCCCTCTCTCTCTCTCCCTCTCTCTCTCCCTCTCTCTCCCTCTCTATAGCTCTCTCTCTCTCCCTCTCTCTCTAGCTCTCTCGCTCTACCTCTCCATCTTCCTCTCTTTTTCTACCTCTCTCTACTCCTCTCTCTCTCTACCTCTCTACCTCTATACCACTCCATCTTCCTCTCTCGACACCCCTTTCTCTCTCCCTCTCTCTCTACCTTCATCACTAGCTGTAGAGAAGTAATCACATTTCAACAGTAGCAAACAGTTACCATCGACACTCTTTGCTTTTGCTAACCTCCATAGGAAGATATGATAATATCCAACACCTGAAGATACAAAGTCTTCCTTCCTGAGTTGTGTTTGGCTCTTCCTGAGTACATGTTTTATTAACAATGTTAGCTGTGTGTCCTATGAATGGTAAAGGTCAAAGAGGGTGCAGATACAGGGTGTTGTTGTCTATAAAAACCTGTCTATCTCTTATTCATATAAATACTGGTCAGTATTTTAATAAGACACGAAACCAGGCTGGACAAACCAGCCATGGTGATAATCCTACCTGGACATCAGGACATTTTCGGTGTGTGTGTGTGTGTGAAAGATAATTCGTTTTAATGTTGCATGTGTAGTCTGTATATCCATATATCCAGTATAGTCTGGATACAGTGTGTGTTAATGTTGTGTGGTCCTGTATACAGTGTTCAAAAAATTATACCAATTCTTCCCAATTGGAAGTTACAGTCTTGTCCCATCGCTTCGACTCCCGTACTGACTCGGGAAAGGACTCGGTGAAAGGCGAAGGTCGAGAGCCGTGCTTCCTCCTAAACACAACCCATTCAACCCATCCGATCGTGGCTGGCCTGAGACAGAGCCTAGACTCAAACCAGAATCTCTAGTGACACAGCCAGCCCTGTGATGCTGGGTCACTGCACCACTCGGGATGTCGTGGCAATATATTATTATTATTATATATACATATATTTATTATTATTATTATTATTATTATATATATTATAAGATGTATTATATATATATATATATATATATATATATATATATATATATATATATATATATATATATATTATTATATCTATCTCCTGGCTTCTGATTCAACTCTAACTTCTGAGAGGATTTGCAAATACAATTAGGAAGCTTCTGAATCTCATAAAACTCAAACTTTTCTCTTTTTGGTTTCTTTATTAAACATCAAACATTTTGATGACTCCATTCAGCCTCTTTGCAGCTGTCATTAAAATACAATTAAAAAAACATGAATATATTCCTTTGACTCTGGGCTAGTGATCAATTATTGTTTTTAGGGTCGGAAAGAGATGCTTTCGAGTCTGATATTATCATTGTAATGGAGTGAAACCATTTTCATTTCCAACAACTGCTTGTTGGGGTCTAAATGAATAACAGATATGAACTTTTTGTGGATATGGTTCTTGTCTCGAGACATGAAGACATGTTTTCTCCCTAAACTAATGCCTTTTAGCACAGTATACACATATATGTTGTCGGTTAATTAATGGTGGTGTTGTAGGTACAATGTGATATGATATGATATATGCCATTTAGCTGACGCTTTTATCCAAAGCGACTTACAGTCATGTGTGCATACATTCTACGTATGGGTGGTCCCGGAATCGAACCCACTACCCTGGCATTACAAGCGCCATGCTCTACCAACTGAGCCACAGAAGGACCATGTGTGGACATAGTGTGATGTGAGAAACATTGTTGAGATTGCTTTCTCTGCTTAGCTGTTTGGTTAAACTGTTGGAGAATTAAATGATAAGGATCTTTACCGCAGCTAGTTCAAAGCAGTGAAAATTATAGTCTATAATGCAGATCTCTCTCTCTCTCGCCCTCTCGCTCTCTCGCCCTCTCTCCATGTCTCTCCATGTCTCTCTCGCCCTCTCTCCATGTCTCTCTCGCCCTCTCTCCATGTCTCTCTCGCCCTCTCTCCATGTCTCTCCATGTCTCTCTCGCCCTCTCTCCATGTCTCTCTCGCCCTCTCTCCATGTCTCTCTCGCCCTCTCTCCATGTCTCTCTCGCCCTCTCTCCATGTCTCTCTCGCCCTCTCTCCATGTCTCTCTCGCCCTCTCTCCATGTCTCTCTCGCCCTCTCTCCATGTCTCTCTCGCCCTCTCTCCATGTCTCTCTAGCCTTCTCTCCATGTCTCTCCATGTCTCTCCATGTCTCTCTAGACTTCTCTCCATGTCTCTCCATGTCTCTCTAGCCCTCTCTCCATGTCTCTCTCTCTCCTTCTCCCTCTTCCTTCTTCCTTCTCCCTCAACCTCTATCCTTCTCTCCTCCTCCTTCTCTCTCTCTCCCTCCTTCTCTCTCTACCTACTTCCTTCTCTCTCCCTCCTTCTCTCTCTCCATCTAAATGGCTGCCAAGAGTCATACAGTACATTCAAATGTTAAATACCTGGGTGGTGGTCACAGTCCATTTCCTCCCACATTACGGCTTAATGGATCATATCTTAATAACCTTGGACTCTGTAATTGGTTAATCTGTATATAGACCAGATCTCTGTCACCAGGATAGGATAGATAGACAATACACAGCAGCAGCAGTATACTGTAGGTAGGGGTAAAAGATAGATAATATACAGTAACAGCAGTATACTGTAGGTAGGGGTAAAGGATAGATAATATACAGTAACAGCAGTATACTGCAGGTAGGGGTAAAGGATAGATAATAGACAGTAACAGCAGTATACTGTAGGTAGGGGTAAAGGATAGATAATAGACAGTAACAGCAGTATACTGTAGGTAGGGGTAAAGGATAGATAATAGACAGTAACAGCAGTATACTGTAGGTAGGGGTAAAGGATAGATAATAGACAGTGACAGCAGTATACTGTAGGTAGGGGTAAAGGATAGATAATAGACAGTAACAGCAGTATACTGTAGGTAGGGGTAAAGGATAGATAATAGACAGTGACAGCAGTATACTGTAGGTAGGGGTAAAGGATAGATAATAGACAGTAACAGCAGTATACTGTAGGTAGGGGTAAAGGATAGATAATAGACAGGAACAGCAGTATACTGTAGGTAGGGGTAAAGGATAGATAAGACAGTAACAGCAGTATACTGCAGGTAGGGGTAAAGGATAGATAATAGACAGTAACAGCAGTATACTGTAGGTAGGGGTAAAGGATAGATAATAGACAGTAACAGCAGTATACTGTAGGTAGGATAGATAATAGACAGTAACAGCAGTATACTGTAGGTAGGGATAAAGGATAGATAATAGACAGTAACAGCAGTATACTGTAGGTAGGGGTAAAGGATAGATAATAGACAGTAACAGCAGTATACTGTAGGTAGGGGTAAAGGATAGATAATAGACAGTAACAGCAGTATACTGCAGGTAGGGGTGAATGATAGATAATAGACAGTAACAGCAGTATACTGTAGGTAGGGGTAGATAGATAATAGACAGTAACAGCAGTATACTGTAGGTAGGGGTAAAGGATAGATAATAGACAGTAACAGCAGTATACTGTAGGTAGGGGTAAAGGATAGATAATAGACAGTAACAGCAGTATACTGTAGGTAGGGGTAAAGGATAGATAATAGACAGTAACAGCAGTATACTGTAGGTAGGGGTAAAGGATAGATAATAGACAGTAACAGCAGTATACTGTAGGTAGGGGTAAAGGATAGATACTAGACAGTAACAGCAGTAGACTGTGGGTAGGAGTAAAGGATAGATAATAGACAGTAACAGCTGGTAGGCTTGCGTACCCGTCCAGCTCCCGGCTGAGTTTCCCTTTGTAATAGTTGTTGCCCTGCCACATCTTAACCTTTAGCTCAGTGAGGCCGTTGCCTGTAATACATGGCTTCTGGTTGGGATATGTACGAAAGATCAATGTGGGGCTGACGTTCTCAATGCACATATTAATGAAGCCGGTGACTGATGTTGTGTACTCCTCAGTGTTATCGGATCAATCATAATTCCAGTCTATGCTAGCGAAACAGTCATTTAACTGAGCATCCACCCTCATCAGACCATTTCCATGTTGGGCTCATCACTCGTACTTCCTGTTTGAGTTTTCGCTTGTAAGCAGGAATCTGGAAGTTGCGGTCAGATTTGCCAAAGGGAGGATGAGGGAGAGCCATGCTGGTAAAATGAGGTCAAATTGATTTCAGTTTCCTTACATGAACCTCATTGGCTACGAGAAGCGCCGCCCCTGGAGAGCATGTAGTTGTTTGGTAATGGACCTACACAGCTTGTTGAGTGGTAATGGCCCTACACAGCTTGTTGAGTGGTAATGGCGCTACACAGCTTGTTGAGTGGTAATGGCCCCACACAGCTTGTTGAGTGGTAATGGCCTACACAGCTTGTTGAGTGGTAATGGCCCTACACAGCTTGTTGAGTGGTAATGGCCCTACACAGCTTGTTGAGTGGTAATGGCCCTACACAGCTTGTTGAATGTGCTTGTTGAAATGGACCTACACAGCTTGTTGTTTGGTAATGGCCCTACACAGCTTGTTGAGTGGTAATGGCCCTACACAGCTTGTTGAGTGGTAATGGACCTATACAGCTTGTTGAGTGGTAATGGCCCCACACAGCTTGTTGAGTGGTAATGGACCTACACAGCTTGTATGAGTGGTAATGGACCTACACAGAGTGGTAATGGACCTACACAGCTTGTTGAGTGGTAATGGCCCTATACAGCTTGTTGAGTGGTAATGGCCCTACACAGCTTGTTGTTTGGTAATGGCCTTACACAGCTTGTTGAGTGGTAATGGACCTACACAGCTTGTTGAGTGGTAATGGCCCTACACAGCTTGTTGAGTGGTAATGGCCCTACACAGCTTGTTGAGTGGTAATGGCCCTACACAGCTTGTTGAGTGGTAATGGCCCTACACAGCTTGTTGAGTGGTAATGGCCCTATACAGCTTGTTGAGTGGTAATGGCCCTATACAGCTTGTTGAGTGGTAATGGCCCTACACAGCTTGTTGAGTGGTAATGGCCCTACACAGCTTGTTGAGTGGTAATGGCCCTACACAGCTTGTTGAGTGGTAATGGACCTACACAGCTTGTTGAGTGGTAATGGCCCTACACAGCTTGTTGAGTGGTAATGGCCCTACACAGCTTGTTGTTTGGTAATGGCCCTACACAGCTTGTTGAGTGGTAATGGCCCTACACAGCTTGTTGAGTGGTAATGGCCCTACACAGCTTGTTGAGTGGTAATGGCCCTACACAGCTTGTTGAGTGGTAATGGCCCTATACAGCTTGTTGAGTGGTAATGGCCCTACACAGCTTGTTGAGTGGTAATGGCCCTACACAGCTTGTTGAGTGGTAATGGCCCTACACAGCTTGTTGAGTGGTAATGGCCCTACACAGCTTGTTGAGTGGTAATGGCCCTACACAGCTTGTTGTTTGGTAATGGCCCTATACAGCTTGTTGAGTGGTAATGGCCCTACACAGCTTGTTGAGTGGTAATGGCCCTACACAGCTTGTTGAGTGGTAATGGCCCTACACAGCTTGTTGTTTGGTAATGGCCCTACACAGCTTGTCGTTTGGTAATGGCCCTACACAGCTTGTTGTTTGGTAATGGACCTACACAGCTTGTTGAGTGGTAATGGCCCTATACAGCTTGTTGAGTGGTAATGGACCTACACAGCTTGTTGTTTGGTAATGGACCTACACAGCTTGTTGTTTGGTAATGGACCTACACAGCTTGTTGAGTGGTAATGGCCCTACACAGCTTGTTGCATCGGTTTGTGGTAGTAGATAGACAGCTGTGAATTTTTGATATATATATTTTTTAACTCTCTTGGTACATAGTCTGCACCTTGCCATGAGGTATTCTAACTCAGGCCAGCAACAAAACAAAATTGGACTTCCTTAACATTAGAGATTGTGCAACAGCTGTTGTTGACAAAAGAGACACACCCTTCTCCCCATCGTCTACCGGACGCTGCTTGCCGGTCTTGACGGCGCACATGGACAAACCGTGTCCTTGTTCAGTGTTCAGCCACAATCCACAATGCTG
>NW_026282224.1:45000-65000 GCF_023373465.1 Oncorhynchus keta | reverse complement strand
CTCTACAAGGTGTTGAAAGCATTCCACAGGAATGCTGGTCCATGTTGACTCTACAAGGTGTTGAAAGCGTTCCACAGGAATGCTGGTCCATGTTGACTCTACAATGTGTTGAAAGCGTTCCACAGGGATGCTGGTCCATGTTGACTCAACAAGGTGTTGAAAGCATTCCACAGGGATGCTGGTCCATGTTGACTCTACAAGGTGTTGAAAGCATTCCACAGGAATGCTGGTCCATTTTGACTCTACAAGGTGTTGAAAGCATTCCACAGGGATGCTGGTCCATGTTGACTCTACAAGGTGTTGAAAGCATTCCACAGGAATGCTGGTCCATTTTGACTCTACAAGGTGTTGAAAGCATTCCACAGGGATGCTGGCCCATGTTGACTCAACAAGGTGTTGAAAGCCTTCCACAGGGATGCTGGCCCATGTTGACTCAACAAGGTGTTGAAAGCATTCCACAGGAATGCTGGCCCATGTTGACTCTACAAGGTGTTGAAAGCGTTCCACAGGGATGCTGGCCCATGTTGACTCTACAAGGTGTTGAAAGCATTCCACAGGGATGCTGGTCCATGTTGACTCTACAAGGTGTTGAAAGCGTTCCACAGGGATGCTGGCCCATGTTGACTCTACAAGGTGTTGAAAGCGTTCCACAGGGATGCTGGCCCATGTTGACTCTACAAGGTGTTGAAAGCATTCCACAGGGATGCTGGCCCATGTTGACTCTACAAGGTGTTGAAAGCATTCCACAGGGATGCTGGTCCATGTTGACTCTACAAGGTGTTGAAAGCGTTCCACAGGGATGCTGGCCCATGTTGACTCTACAAGGTGTTGAAAGCATTCCACAGGAATGCTGGTCCATTTTGACTCTACAAGGTGTTGAAAGCATTCCACAGGAATGCTGGTCCATTTTGACTCTACAAGGTGTTGAAAGCATTCCACAGGAATGCTGGTCCATTTTGACTCTACAATGTGTTGAAAGCATTCCACAGGAATGCTGGTCCATTTTGACTCTACAAGGTGTTGAAAGCATTCCACAGGAATGCTGGCCCATGTTGACTCTACAAGGTGTTGAAAGCATTCCACAGGAATGCTGGTCCATTTTGACTCTACAATGTGTTGAAAGCATTCCACAGGAATGCTGGTCCATTTTGACTCTACAAGGTGTTGAAAGCATTCCACAGGAATGCTGGCCCATGTTGACTCCACAAGGTGTTGAAAGCGTTCCATAGGGATGCTGGCCCATGTTGACTCAACAAGGTGTTGAAAGCATTCCACAGGGATGCTGGTCCATGTTGACTCTACAAGGTGTTGAAAGCGTTCCACAGGGATGCTGGCCCATGTTGACTCAACAAGGTGTTGAAAGCCTTCCACAGGGATGCTGGTCCATTTTGACTCTACAAGGTGTTGAAAGCGTTCCACAGGGATGCTGGCCCATGTTGACTCAACAAGGTGTTGAAAGCCTTCCACAGGGATGCTGGCCCATGTTGACTCAACAAGGTGTTGAAAGCATTCCACAGGAATGCTGGTCCATTTTGACTCTACAAGGTGTTGAAAGCATTCCACAGGAATGCTGGCCCATGTTGACTCTACAAGGTGTTGAAAGCATTCCACAGGGATGCTGGCCCATGTTGACTCAACAAGGTGTTGAAAGCATTCCACAGGAATGCTGGTCCATGTTGACTCTACAATGTGTTGAAAGCGTTCCACAGGGATGCTGGTCCATGTTGACTCAACAAGGTGTTGAAAGCCTTCCACAGGGATGCTGGTCCATTTTGACTCTACAAGGTGTTGAAAGCGTTCCACAGGGATGCTGGCCCATGTTGACTCAACAAGGTGTTGAAAGCCTTCCACAGGGATGCTGGCCCATGTTGACTCAACAAGGTGTTGAAAGCATTCCACAGGAATGCTGGTCCATTTTGACTCTACAAGGTGTTGAAAGCGTTCCACAGGAATGCTGGTCCATGTTGACTCTACAAGGTGTTGAAAGCATTCCACAGGAATGCTGGTCCATGTTGACTCTACAAGGTGTTGAAAGCGTTCCTGGTCCATGTTGACTCTACAGGAATGCTGGTCCATGTTGACTCTACAATGTGTTGAAAGCGTTCCACAGGGATGCTGGTCCATGTTGACTCAACAAGGTGTTGAAAGCATTCCACAGGGATGCTGGTCCATTTTGACTCTACAAGGTGTTGAAAGCATTCCACAGGGATGCTGGTCCATGTTGACTCTACAAGGTGTTGAAAGCATTCCACAGGAATGCTGGTCCATTTTGACTCTACAAGGTGTTGAAAGCATTCCACAGGGATGCTGGTCCATGTTGACTCTACAAGGTGTTGAAAGCATTCCACAGGAATGCTGGTCCATTTTGACTCTACAAGGTGTTGAAAGCATTCCACAGGGATGCTGGCCCATGTTGACTCAACAAGGTGTTGAAAGCCTTCCACAGGGATGCTGGCCCATGTTGACTCAACAAGGTGTTGAAAGCATTCCACAGGAATGCTGGCCCATGTTGACTCTACAAGGTGTTGAAAGCGTTCCACAGGGATGCTGGCCCATGTTGACTCTACAAGGTGTTGAAAGCATTCCACAGGGATGCTGGTCCATGTTGACTCTACAAGGTGTTGAAAGCGTTCCACAGGGATGCTGGCCCATGTTGACTCTACAAGGTGTTGAAAGCGTTCCACAGGGATGCTGGCCCATGTTGACTCTACAAGGTGTTGAAAGCATTCCACAGGGATGCTGGCCCATGTTGACTCTACAAGGTGTTGAAAGCATTCCACAGGGATGCTGGTCCATGTTGACTCTACAAGGTGTTGAAAGCGTTCCACAGGGATGCTGGCCCATGTTGACTCTACAAGGTGTTGAAAGCATTCCACAGGAATGCTGGTCCATTTTGACTCTACAAGGTGTTGAAAGCATTCCACAGGAATGCTGGTCCATTTTGACTCTACAAGGTGTTGAAAGCATTCCACAGGAATGCTGGTCCATTTTGACTCTACAATGTGTTGAAAGCATTCCACAGGAATGCTGGTCCATTTTGACTCTACAAGGTGTTGAAAGCATTCCACAGGAATGCTGGCCCATGTTGACTCTACAAGGTGTTGAAAGCATTCCACAGGAATGCTGGTCCATTTTGACTCTACAATGTGTTGAAAGCATTCCACAGGAATGCTGGTCCATTTTGACTCTACAAGGTGTTGAAAGCATTCCACAGGAATGCTGGCCCATGTTGACTCTACAAGGTGTTGAAAGCGTTCCATAGGGATGCTGGCCCATGTTGACTCAACAAGGTGTTGAAAGCATTCCACAGGGATGCTGGTCCATGTTGACTCTACAAGGTGTTGAAAGCGTTCCACAGGGATGCTGGCCCATGTTGACTCAACAAGGTGTTGAAAGCCTTCCACAGGGATGCTGGTCCATTTTGACTCTACAAGGTGTTGAAAGCGTTCCACAGGGATGCTGGCCCATGTTGACTCAACAAGGTGTTGAAAGCCTTCCACAGGGATGCTGGCCCATGTTGACTCAACAAGGTGTTGAAAGCATTCCACAGGAATGCTGGTCCATTTTGACTCTACAAGGTGTTGAAAGCATTCCACAGGAATGCTGGCCCATGTTGACTCTACAAGGTGTTGAAAGCGTTCCACAGGGATGCTGGCCCATGTTGACTCAACAAGGTGTTGAAAGCATTCCACAGGGATGCTGGTCCATGTTGACTCTACAAGGTGTTGAAAGCGTTCCACAGGGATGCTGGCCCATGTTGACTCAACAAGGTGTTGAAAGCCTTCCACAGGGATGCTGGTCCATTTTGACTCTACAAGGTGTTGAAAGCGTTCCACAGGGATGCTGGCCCATGTTGACTCAACAAGGTGTTGAAAGCCTTCCACAGGGATGCTGGCCCATGTTGACTCAACAAGGTGTTGAAAGCATTCCACAGGAATGCTGGCCCATGTTGACTCTACAAGGTGTTGAAAGCATTCCACAGGGATGCTGGTCCATGTTGACTCTACAAGGTGTTGAAAGCGTTCCACAGGGATGCTGGTCCATGTTGACTCTACAAGGTGTTAAAAGCGTTCCACAGGGATGCTGGCCCATGTTGACTCTACAAGGTGTTGAAAGCATTCCACAGGAATGCTGGCCCATGTTGACTCTACAAGGTGTTGAAAGCGTTCCACAGGGATGCTGGTCCATGTTGACTCTACAAGGTGTTGAAAGCGTTCCACAGGGATGCTGGTCCGTGTTGACTCTACAAGGTGTTGAAAGCGTTCCACAGGGATGCTGGCCCATTTTGACTTAAAAGCTTCCCACAGTTCTGTCAATGTTGCTGGATGGTTTCATTTAAATCGTTGCGATGTAGTCCGGGCAATAGCCAGTTGTTAGTTATGAGGTTCAGAAGTTGCTAACTAAAAAAACAAGCTGGTTGTTAGTTCTGAGGTTCTGAAGTTGCTAACCAACCAGGCTGATTGTTAGTTCTGAGGTTCTGAAGTTGCTAACCAACCAGGCTGATTGTTAGTTCTGAGGTTCTGAAGTTGCTTACCAACCAGGCTGATTGTTAGTTCTGAGGTTCTCAAGTTGCTAAACCAAACAGGCTCGTTGTTAGTTCTGAGGTTTTGAATTTGCTAACCAAACAAGCTGATTGTTAGTTCTGAGGTTCTGAAGTTGCTAACCAAACAAGCTGATTGTTAGTTCTGAAGTTGCTAACCAAACAAGCTGGCTGTTAGTTCTGAGGTTCTGAAGTTGCTAACCAAACAAGCTGATTGTTAGTTCTGAAGTTGCTAACCAAACAAGCTGATTGTTAGTTCTGAAGTTGCTAACCAAACAAGCTGATTGTTAGTTCTGAAGTTGCTAACCAAACAAGCTGATTGTTAGTTCTGAAGTTGCGAACCAAACAAGCTAGTTGTTAGTTCTGAAGTTTGCGAACCAAACAAGCTAGTTGTTAGTTCTGAAGTTGCTAACCAAACAAGCTGATTGTTAGTTCTGAAGTTGCTAACCAAACAAGCTGGCTGTTAGTTCTGAGGTTCTGAAGTTGCTAAACCAAACAGGCTCTTTGTTAGTTCTGAGGTTTTGAATTTGCTAACCAAACAAGCTGATTGTTAGTTCTGAGGTTGCTAACCAAACAAGCTAGTTGTTAGTTCTGAAGTTGCTAACCGAACAAGCTGATTGTTAGTTCTGAGGTTTTGAAGTTGCTAACAAAACAAGCTAGTTGTTAGTTCTGAGGTTCTGAAGTTGCTAACAAAACAGGCTGGCTGTTAGTTCTGAGGTTCTGAAGTTGCTAACCAAACACGCTGATTGTTAGTTCTGAAGTTGCTAAACCAAACAGGCTGGTTGTTAGTTCTGAGGTTCTGAAGTTGCTAACCAAACAAGCTAGTTGTTAGTTCTGAGGTTCTGAAGTTGCTAACAAAACAGGCTGGCTGTTAGTTCTGAGGCTCTGAAGTTGCTAACCAAACAGGCTGGCTGTTAGTTCTCGTTCGTTCCATTCAGCTAAACAAATCATTGTCTTGACATTCATAACGAGGGACAAGAACTTCAGTAAGCAATGATTTAATAAAATAATTGATAAAAAAAGCCACAAGATTTTCAGCAAATATGATAAATAATGTTTAACCATGTAACAACCAGCTGATTGTCAAGGCAGTAAGACAGTTCTGGAGGGTAGTTAGGCTAACTGTACTTTCTAGCTTCTACTTTCCTAGCTAGATACCCAACTAAAGCAAAAGATGATGAATACAAACACATTTTCCATATACTGCATTCCAAATGGCACCCTATATAGCATATTACTTTTGAATAGAGCCTATAAGGCTTTTTGCAAAAGTAGTGCACTATTTTAGGGAATACGGAACAATTTGGGATGTATCCTCGCTTCATCGGTTTTCTTAAAAAATACCCCAAAGGGCCCTTCCTCTGTTAACATTCATCTGAGTCCAACACCAGCTTTGTTCCCCACATGTAAGACTTGTCAGTGACAGACTTTCAAGTCTCGCGTTTTGGAGAAAAACATCCTTTTATTTCATTCTTTGTCTATTTTTAGTTGAGTATTTTTTATTCAGATGACAGAGCCATCCATACGGTCTGTCTCTCTACTCTCTCTCCCCCTCATACTGTCTGTCTTTACTCTCTCTCCTCCTCAAGCTGTCTGTCTCTCTCTACTCCCTCTCCTCCTCCAGCTGTCTGTCTCTCTACTCTCTCCTCCTCAAGCTGTCTGTCTCTCTACTCTCTCTCCTCCTCATACTGTCTGTCTCTCTACTATCTCTCCTCCTCATACTGTCTGTCTCTTTATTCTCTCTCCTCCTCATGCTGTCTGTCTTTACTCTCTCTCCTCCTCATGGTGTCTGTCTCTCTACGCTCTCTCCTCCTCATGCTGTCTGTCTCTTTACTCTCTCTCCTCATCATACTGTCTGTCTCTCTACTATCTCTCCTCCTCATACTGTCTGTCTCTCTACTCTCTCTCCTCCTCATACTGTCTGTCTCTTTATTCTCTCTCCTCCTCATACTGTCTGTCTCTCTATTCTCTCTCCACCTCATGCTGTCTATCTTTACTCTCTCTCCTCCTCATACTGTCTGTCTCTCTACTCTCTCTCCTCCTCATACTGTCTGTCTCTCTACTCTCTCTCCTCCTCATACTGTCTGTCTCTCTACTATCTCTCCTCCTCATGCTGTCTGTCTCTTTACTCTCTCTCCTCCTCATACTGTCTGTCTCTCTACTCTCTCTCCTCCTCATGCTGTCTGTCTCTCTACTCTCTCTCCTCCTCATACTGTCTGTCTCTCTGCTCTCTCTACTCCTCGTACTGTCTGTCTCTCTACTCTCTCTCCTCCTCATACTGTCTGTCTCTCTACTATCTCTCCTCCTCATGCTGTCTGTCTCTTTACTCTCTCTCCTCCTCATACTGTCTGTCTCTCTACTCTCTCTCCTCCTCATACTGTCTGTCTCTCTGCTCTCTCTACTCCTCGTACTGTCTGTCTCTCTACTCTCTCTCCTCCTCATACTGTCTGTCTCTCTGCTCTCTCTACTCCTCGTACTGTCTGTCTCTCTACTCTCTCTCCTCCTCATACTGTCTGTCTCTCTACTATCTCTCCTCCTCATGCTGTCTGTCTCTTTACTCTCTCTCCTCCTCATACTGTCTGTCTCTCTACTATCCCTCCTCCTCATGCTGTCTGTCTCTCTACTCTCTCTCCTCCTCATACTGTCTGTCTCTCTACTCTCTCTCCTCCTCATACTGTCTGTCTCTTTATTCTCTCTCTCTCTCTCTTTCTCTCCGTCTCTCCCTTTCTCCCACTACTGTGTGTGTGTGTGTGTGTGTGTGTGTGTGTGTGTGTGTGTGTGTGTGTGTGTGTGTGTGTGTGTGTGTGTGTGTGTGTGTGTGTGTGTGTGTGTGTGTGTGTGTGTGTGTGTGTGTGTGTGTGTGTGTGTGTGTGTGTGTGTGTGTGCGCTTGTTTGTCTTTACTGCCCTAGCCACTGCAGTACATTGACACAACCCTTGCCAATCTCAGTTAGCAGTCAGATATGCATCCACAGAATCATGATTTAATTCACACACTGTCATCAATCCCTACAGCCCTCCTATTCTCACCCTGTTATAAACCTTAGAGATCCCTACAGCCCTCCTGTTCTGACCCTGTTATAAACCTTAGAGATCCCTACAGCCCTCCTGTTCTGACCCTGTTATAAACCTTAGAGATCCCTACAGCCCTCCTGCTGTGACTCTGTTATAAACCTTAGAGATCCCTACAGCCCTCCTGCTGTGACTCTGTTATAAACCTTAGAGATCCCTACAGCCCTCCTGTTCTGACCCTGTCGTTCTGACCCTGTTATAAACCTTAGAGATCCCTACAGCCCTCCTGCTGTGACTCTGTTATAAACCTTAGAGATCCCTACAGCCCTCCTGTTCTGACCCTGTTATAAACCTTAGAGATTCCTACAGCCCTCCTGTTCTGACCCTGTTATAAACCGTAGAGATCCCTACAGCCCTCCTGCTGTGACTCTGTTATAAACCTTAGAGATTCCTACAGCCCTCCTGCTGTGACTCTGTTATAAACCTTAGAGATCCCTACAGCCCTCCTGTTCTGACCCTGTCGTTCTGACCCTGTTATAAACCGTAGAGATCCCTACAGCCCTCCTGCTGTGACCCTGTTATAAACCTTAGAGATCCCTACAGCCCTCCTGCTGTGACTCTGTTATAAACCTTAGAGATTCCTACAGCCCTCCTGCTGTGACTCTGTTATAAACCTGAGAGATTCCTACAGCCCTCCTGCTGTGACTCTGTTATAAACCTTAGAGATCCCTACAGCCCTCCTGCTGTGACTCTGTTATAAACCTTAGAGATCCCTACAGCCCTCCTGCTGTGACTCTGTTATAAACCGTAGAGATCCCTACAGCCCTCCTGCTGTGACCCTGTTATAAACCTTAGAGATCCCTACAGCCCTCCTGTTGTGACCCTGTTATAAACCTTAGAGATCCCTACAGCCCTCCTGTTGTGACCCTGTTATAAACCTTAGAGATCCCTACAGCCCTCCTGTTCTGACCCTGTCGTTCTGACCCTGTTATAAACTGTAGAGATCCCTACAGCCCTCCTGCTGTGACTCTGTTATAAACCTTAGAGATCCCTACAGCCCTCCTGCTGTGACTCTGTTATAAACCTTAGAGATCCCTACAGCCCTCCTGCTGTGACTGTTATAAACCTTAGAGATTCCTACAGCCCTCCTGCTGTGACCCTGTTATAAACCTTAGAGATCCCTACAGCCCTCCTGCTGTGACCCTGTTATAAACCTTAGAGATCCCTACAGCCCTCCTGTTGTGACCCTGTTATAAACCTTAGAGATCCCTACAGCCCTCCTGCTGTGACCCTGTTATAAACCTTAGAGATCCCTACAGCCCTCCTGCTGTGACCCTGTTATAAACCTTAGAGATTCCTACAGCCCTCCTGTTCTGACCCTGTTATAAACCTTAGAGATTCCTACAGCCCTCCTGTTCTGACCCTGTTATAAACCGTAGAGATCCCTACAGCCCTCCTGCTGTGACCCTGTTATAAACCTTAGAGATCCCTACAGCCCTCCTGCTGTGACTCTGTTATAAACCTTAGAGATCCCTACAGCCCTCCTGCTGTGACTCTGTTATAAACCTTAGAGATTCCTACAGCCCTCCTGTTGTGACTCTGTTATAAACCTTAGAGATCCCTACAGCCCTCCTGTTCTGACCCTGTCGTTCTGACCCTGTTATAAACCTTAGAGATCCCTACAGCCCTCCTGCTGTGACTCTGTTATAAACCTTAGAGATCCCTACAGCCCTCCTGCTGTGACCCTGTTATAAACCGTAGAGATCCCTACAGCCCTCCTGCTGTGACCCTGTTATAAACCTTAGAGATCCCTACAGCCCTCCTGCTGTGACTCTGTTATAAACCTTAGAGATCCCTACAGCCCTCCTGCTGTGACTCTGTTATAAACCTTAGAGATTCCTACAGCCCTCCTGTTGTGACTCTGTTATAAACCTTAGAGATCCCTACAGCCCTCCTGTTCTGACCCTGTCGTTCTGACCCTGTTATAAACCTTAGAGATCCCTACAGCCCTCCTGCTGTGACTCTGTTATAAACCTTAGAGATCCCTACAGCCCTCCTGCTGTGACTCTGTTATAAATCTTAGAGATCCCTACAGCCCTCCTGCTGTGACTCTGTAAGTCTGATTCCATGTCTGATCGGTTGTATTCCTTTACTGTAATGGTATAGCGTATTTTATATGGACAGATGGCTTTGTGACAGCAAACATCAAAATCATTGTCAACTTCCTGATCCAGGTTATGATAAAAATAAAAAAAACTTTTAATTTAGTTACTATGCCAACAGATATGCAGAGATGGACACTAGAAATCTATGAAAGTTCCAGTTATCTAAATATGAAGATCATCCCTAAGCCTCACGCCCGTATTTACACCATCTCCGAGACCGCAGAGATTGGATGAAAGGAGAGATGACATATGGTAATGTTCCATTCTCTCACACATGCTCAGTGATTTAGACTGGAGACTTCTGAATGTGTGAATGTTCTACTCCACTAGTTCAAAGGTCAGTGAGATTAAAATCTTAAAAAAGAGATTGATGTTTCGGATCTCTGTGTGTGTGTGTGTGTGTGTGTGAGTGTGTGTGTGTGTGTGTGTGTGTGTGTGTGTGTGTGTGTGTGTGTGTGTGTGTGTGTGTGTGTGTGTGTGTGTGTGTGTGTGTGTGTGTGTGTGTGTGTGTGTCAGTGTGTGTGCGTGTGTTTCAGTGCGTGTGCGTCAGTGCATGTGTGTCAGTGCATGTGTGTCAGTGCATGTGTGTCAGTGTGTGTGTGTGTGTCAGTGTGTGTGTCAGTGTGTGTGCGTGTGTTTCAGTGCGTGTGTGTCAGTGCATGTGTGTCAGTGCGTGTGTGTCAGTGCGTGTGTGTCAGTGCATGTGTGTCAGTGCGTGTGTGTCAGTGCGTGTGTGTCAGTGCGTGTGTGTCAGTGCGTGTGTGTCAGTGCGTGTGTGTCAGTGCGTGTGTGTCAGTGCGTGTGTGTCAGTGCGTGTGCGTCAGTGCGTGTGCGTCAGTGCATGTGCGTCAGTGCGTGTGTGTCAGTGCGTGTGTGTCAGTGCGTGTGTGTCAGTGCATGTGTGTGTCAGTGCGTGTGTGTCAGTGCGTGTGTGTCAGTGCATGTGTGTCAGTGCATGTGTGTCAGTGCATGTGTGTCAGTGCATGTGTGTCAGTGCGTGTGTGCAATCTGGATGAAGAGGAGAATTCTCAGAACAAAGCGGCACTATGACATTTTAACTTGAAGCTCCGTTCGGAACGTCAGGGTCAGAAATGAACCCGTTCGGGAACTAATTCAGAACGTCAGGGTCAGATATGAACCAGTTCGGAACTAATTTGGAATGAATGAGTTAAATGGCAGCTCTGGATCCAGAATGACGATGACATGGTGAAAAGGCAAAGTTGGCAGGATAACCCAGGTGCCCAGAAAGTATTTCAGTGTTTCAGTCCATGTTCTTCCTCCACATGGTTTCATCAGTATTTCAGTCCATGTTCTTCCTCCACATGGTTTCATCAGTATTTCAGTCCATGTTCTTCATCCACATGGTTTCATCAGTATTTCAGTCCATGTTCTTCCTCCACATGGTTTCATCAGTATTTCAGTCCATGTTCTTCCTCCACATGGTTTCATCAGTATTTCAGTCCATGTTCTTCCTCCACATGGTTTCATCAGTATTTCAGTCCATGCTCTTCCTCCACATGGTTTCATCAGTATTTCAGTCCATGTTCTTCCTCCACATGGTTTCATCAGTATTTCAGTCCATGTTCTTCCTCCACATGGTTTCATCAGTATTTCAGTCCATGTTCTTCCTCCACATGGTTTCATCAGTATTTCAGTCCATGTTCTTCCTCCACATGGTTTCATCAGTATTTCAGTCCATGTTCTTCCTCCACATGGTTTCATCAGTATTTCAGTCCATGTTCTTCCTCCACATGGTTTCATCAGTATTTCAGTCCATGTTCTTCATCCACATGGTTTCATCAGTATTTCAGTCCATGTTCTTCCTCCACATGGTTTCATCAGTATTTCAGTCCATGTTCTTCATCCACATGGTTTCATCATTATTTCAGTCCATGTTCTTCCTCCACATAGTTTCATCAGTATTTCAGTCCATGTTCTTCCTCCACATGGTTTCATCAGTATTTCAGTCCATGTTCTTCCTCCACATGGTTTCATCAGTATTTCAGTCCATGTTCTTCATCCACATGGTTTCATCAGTATTTCAGTCCATGTTCTTCCTCCACATGGTTTCATCAGTATTTCAGTCCATGTTCTTCCTCCACATAGTTTCATCAGTATTTCAGTCCATGTTCTTCCTCCACATGGTTTCATCAGTATTTCAGTCCATGTTCTTCCTCCACATAGTTTCATCAGTATTTCAGTCCATGTTCTTCCTCCACATGGTTTCATCAGTATTTCAGTCCATGTTCTTCCTCCACATAGTTTCATCAGTATTTCAGTCCATGTTCTTCATCCACATGGTTTCATCAGTATTTCAGTCCATGTTCTTCATCCACATGGTTTCATCAGTATGTCAGTTCTATACGTGCTATTAACCATGTATGGTTTCTGTTATTTTCTGTTTGTTATGCTCTGATGTACAATGTCCTGTAAAAGAACAACAATACTTACACATTATTCAGTCAACCTGCCTTATATTACCCAGTCAACCTGCCTTCCACATTACCCAGTCAACATGCCTTACACATTACCCAGTCAACCTGCCTTTCACATTACCCAGTCAACCTGCCTTATACATTACCCAGTCAACCTGCCTTATATTACCCAGTCAACCTGCCTTTCACATTACCCAGTCAACCTGCCTTATACATTACCCAGTCAACCTGCCTTATATTACCCAGTCAACCTGCCTTATACATTACACAGTCAACCTGCCTTATATTACCCAGTCAACCTGCCTTTCACATTACCCAGTCAACATGCCTTACACATTACCCAGTCAACCTGCCTTTCACATTACCCAGTCAACCTGCCTTATACATTACCCAGTCAACCTGCCTTATACATTACACAGTCAACCTGCCTTATATTACCCAGTCAACCTGCCTTTCACATTACCCAGTCAACCTGCCTTATACATTACCCAGTCAACCTGCCTTATACATTACCCAGTCAACCTGCCTTTCACATTACACAGTCAACCTGCCTTTCACATTACCCAGTCAACCTGCCTTACACATTACCCAGTCAACCTGCCTTACACATTACACAGTCAACCTGCCTTTCACATTACCCAGTCAACCTGCCTTTCACATTACCCAGTCAACCTGCCTTACACATTACACAGTCAACCTGCTTTTCACATTACCCAGTCAACCTGTCTTTCACATTACCCAGTCAACCTGCCTTTCACATTAACCAGTCAACCTGCCTTATACATTACCCAGTCAACCTGCCTTATACATTACACAGTCAACCTGCCTTTCACATTACCCAGTCAACCTGCCTTTCACATTACCCAGTCAACATTCCTTTCACATTACCCAGTCAACCTGCCTTTCACATTACCCAGTCAACATGCCTTTCACATTACCCAGTCAACCTGCCTTATACATTACCCAGTCAACCTGCCTTACACATTACAGTTAACCTGCCTTACACATTACACAGTCAACCTGCCTTACACATTACACAGTCAACCTGCCTTACACATTACCCAGTCAACCTGCCTTATACATTAATCAGTCAACCTGCCTTATACATTACCCAGTCAACCTGCCTTACACATTACCCAGTCAACCTGCCTTTCACATTACACAGTCAACCTGCCTTTCACATTACCCAGTCAACCTGCCTTTCACATTACACAGTCAACCTGCCTTACACATTACCCAGTCAGCCTGCCTTATACATTATTCAGTCAACCTGCCTTACACATTATTCAGTCAACCTGCCTTACACATTGTCCAGTCAACCTGCTGTCACGCCTTGGTCGTTGTATTTTGTGTTTTCGTTATATATTTGGTCAGGCCAGGGTGTGACATGGGTTTATGTTGTTGTATTTCGTATTGGGGTTTTGTATTATTGGGATTGCGGTTGAGTAGGGGTGTTGTATAGGCTGGGCTGCCTGAGGCGGTTCTCAATCAGAGTCAGGTGATTCTAGTTGTCTCTGATTGGGAACCGTATTTAGGTAGCCGGGGTTTCTCTGTGTATTTCGTGGGTGATTGTTCCTGTCTCTGTGTAGTTTCACCAGATAGGCTGTAATTAGATTTGTATTTTGTAATAGTTATTTCATGTATCGCGATCCTTCATTAAAGAGCATGAGTAACCACCACGCTGCATTTCGGTCCGACTCTCTTTTGACAAACGAAGAACGCCGTTACAGAATCACCCACCACACACGGACCGAGCAGCGTGTTAACAGGCAGCTGGAACAGCGAAGGGAGGACCTTATGGACAGCAGAGGCATGGAGTATACGACGTGGGAAGAAATAGACAGGTGGGCGGCCGACCCAGAGAGATTGCTGGAGCCCGCCTGGGATTCGCTGGAGCAGTGCGAAGAGGGCTATAGGCGAATGGAGTCAAAACGAAAGACACGGCGGCTAAAGCGGAGAGGCGTTGGTATAAACAGGCAGCGACCGCTGGAGCAGCAAAAGGAGGATGAATTATTCGGAGAATGGACATGGGAAGACGTGTTGGATGATAAAGGTTGTTACACTTGGGAGGAGATACTGGCCGGAAGAGATCGCCTCCCATGGGAACAGGTGGAGGCACTAAGGAGAGCAGAGGCAGCCGGAGATAGGAGCCGACGATACGAGGGAACACGGTTGGCAAGGAAGCCCGAAAAGCAGCCCCAAAAAAATTATTGGGGGAGGGCTTAAAGGGAGTATGGCTATGCCAGGTAGGAGACCTGCGCAAACTCCCTGTGCTTACCGGGGGGCTAGAGAGACCGGGCAGACACCGTGTTATGCTATGGAGCGCACGGTGTTTCCAGTGCGGGTGCATAGCCCGGTGCGGCATCGAGCCAAGTAAGGTTGGGCAGGCTCGGTGCTCAAGAGCTCCAGTGCGCCTGCACGGTCCGGTCTATCTAGAGCCAACTCTCCTTGTTTATCGTGAGGAGCCAAGGAGGAGACCAGAACCAGAGCCGGTGTTAGAGGTGAGCGAAGCAGAGACTGTGAAGGAGTTAATAATATAATAATAATAATAATAATATAATAATATAATAATATAATAATAATAATAATAATAATGTGGTCCTTCTGTGGCTCAGTTGGTAGAGCATGGCGCTTGTAACGCCAGGGTAGTGGGTTCGATTCCCGGGACCACCCATACGTAGAATGTATGCACACATGACTGTAAGTCGCTTTGGATAAAAGCGTCAGCTAAATGGCATATATTATTATTAAGGAGTTAATGGGGAAAGTGGAGGAGAGAGTAATTAGGGAGTTGCTAGCATGGTGCTATAGGTACGATATTCATCCGACGGAGCGTGTCGGGGATTTAATGGCACCTGGGTCAGCGCTCCATACTCGTCCTGAGGTGCGTGTTAGTCGGCTGGTGAAAAATGTGCCAGCCTCACGCACCAGGCCTCCTGTGTACCTACCTAGCCTTGCACGTCCTGTGCCAGTCCTGCTCTCAGGCTCTCCAGTACACCTTCACGGTCCAGTCCATCCTGTGCCACCTTCACACACCAGTCCTCCGGTAGCAGCTCCCCGCACCAGGCTTCCTGTGCGTGTCCTCGATCCTGTAGCACCAGTTCCAGCACCACGCACCAGGCCTTCTGTGCGCCTCGCCTGTTCAGCACAGCCAGAGCCTTCCTTCCCTCCTGCACTGTCGGAGTCTCCCGCCTGTTCAGCGCTATCAGAGCCTTCCTCCTCTACAGCGCTGCCGGAGCCTCCTGCCTGTTCGGAGCAGCCTGAGCTGCCAGTCTGCAGGGAGCTGTCAGTCTGCAAGGAGCTGTCAGTCTGCAAAGAGCTGCCAGTCTGCAGGGTGCTGTCAGCCTGCATGGAGCAGTCAGAGCTGTCAGTCTGCATGACGCAGCCAGAGCTGTCAGTCTGCAAAGAGCTGCCAGTCTGCAAGGAGCTGTCAGCCTGCATGGAGCAGCCAGAACTGTCAGTCTGCAAGTAGCTGTCAGTCTGCATAGAGCAGTTAGATCCGCCAGTCAGTCATGATCTTCTAGATCTGCCATTCAACCAGATTCTTCCAGATCTGCCAGTCAACCAGTCTCTTCCAGATCTGCCAGTCTGCATAGAGCAGCTAGATCTGCCAGTCAGCTATGATCTTCTAGATCTGCCAGTCAACCAGATTCTACCAGATCTGCCAGTCAACCAGATTCTACCAGATCTGCCAGTCAACCAGTCTCTTCCAGATCTGCCAGTCAACCAGAATCTTCCAGATCTGCTAGTCAACCAGAATCTTCCAGATCCGCCAGCCAGCCAGGATCTACCGGAGCCGGCTACCTACCTGAGCTTCATCTCAGTACTGGGCTTCCTCTCAGTACTGGGCTTCCCTTCAGTTCCGGGCTGCCCCTCAGTCTCGAGCTGCCCCTCAGTCCCGAGCTGCCCCTCAGTCCCGAGCTTCCCCTCAGTCCCGAGCTTCCCCTCAGTCCCAAGCTGCCTCAGTCCCGAGCTGCCCCTCAGTCCCGAGCTGCCCCTCAGTCCCGAGCTGCCCCTCAGTCCCGAGCTGTCCCTCAGTTCCGAGATGCCCCTCAGTCACGAGCTGCTCCTCAGTTCTGTGGGGTTCTGGGTGAGGACTATTAGGCCATGGTCGGCGGCGAGGGTGGATTATCCCAGGACGCGAAGGGGAGGAACTAGGACATTAATGGAGTGGGGTCAATGTCCCGAGCCGGAACCGCCACCATGGACAGACGCCCACCCGGACCCTCCCAATGGTTTTGAGGTGCGTCCGGGAGTCCGCACCTTAGGGGGGGGTTCTGTCACGCCTTGGTCATAATATAATATAATAATATATGCCATTTAGCTGACGCTTTTATCCAAAGCGACTTACAGTCATGTGTGCATACATTCTACGTATGGGTGGTCCCGGGAATCGAACCCACTACCCTGGCGTTACAAGCGCCATGCTCTACCAACTGAGCCACAGAAGGACCACATTGTATTTTGTGTTTTCGTTATATATTTGGTCAGGCCAGGGTATGACATGGATTTATGGTAGTGGTATTTCGTATTGGGGTTTTGTATTATTGGGATCGCGGCTGATTAGGGGTGTTGTATTGGCTGGGCTGCCTGAGGCGGTTCTCAATCAGAGTCAGGTGATTCTCGTTGTCTCTGATTGGGAACCGTATTTAGGTAGCCGGGGTTTCTCTGTGTATTTCGTGGGTGATTGTTCCTGTCTCTGTGTAGTTTCACCAGATAGGCTGTAATTAGATTTCACGTTCCGTTTGTTGTTTTGTATTTTGTAATAGTTATTTCATGTATCGTGATCCTTCATTAAAGATCATGAGTAACCACCACGCTGCATTTCGGTCCGACTCTCTTTTGACAAACGAAGAACGCCGTTACACCTGCCTTACATTTACCAGTCAACCTGCCTTATACATTACACAGTCAACCTGCCTTACACATTATTCAGTCAGCCTGCCTTATACATTATTCAGTTCACCTGCCTTTCACATTACACAGTCAACCTGCCTTATATCAGCAATGAGTCACATGTCTAAAAAGATGAATCATTTGTGATCAAAACAAAATGGCAGAAAACAAGGACAGAGAACCCAATTGAACATGTGAACATATTAGCTGCTCATATTTGAAGCTCTTGGAAAGGATCGGAAAGTATTCAGACCCCTTGACTTTTCAGTAATATTCATTGAACGTAGCGCTATGCTATTCACCGGTAGTTAATGACAATTATCCCGTTAACGTGACGGCAGCCATAACAAGTTAAATGGAACCACCAAGACTCTTCCTAGAGCTGGCCGCCCAGCCAAACTGAGCAATCAGGGGGGGGGTCTTGGTCAGGAAGGTGAGCAATAACCGATGGTCACTCTGACAGGAGCTGCAGAGTTCCTCTGTGGAGATGGAAGAATCTTCCAGAAGGACAACCATCTCTGCAGCGCTCCACCAATCAGGCCTTTATGGTAGAGTGGCCAGACGGAAGCCACTCCTCAGTAAATGGCACATGACAGCCCGCTTGGAGTTTACCAAAAGGCACATAAAGACTCGATGAGAAACGAGATTCTCTGGTCTGATGAAACCAATATTGAACTCTTTGGCATGAAAGTCAAGAGTCACGTCTATAGGAAACCTGGCACCATCCCTACGGTGAAGGGTGGTGGTGGCAGCGTCATGCTGTGGGGATGTTTTTCAGCGTCAGGGACTGGGAGACTAGTCAGTACCAAGGCAAAGATGAACGAAACAAAGTACAGATCCTTGATGAAAACCTGCTCAGGACCTCAGACTGGGGCGGAGGTTCACCTTCCAACAGGACAATGACCCTAAGCACACAACCAAGACAACGCAGGAGTGGCTTCGGGACAAGTCTCTGAATGTCCTTGAGTGGCCCAGCCAGAGCCCGGACTTGAACCTGATCGAACATCTCTGGAGAGACCTTCAAATAGCTGTCTAGCAATGCTCCCAATCCAACCTGACAGAGCTTGAGAGAATCTGCAGTGCCAAGCTTGTAACGTCATACCCAAGAAGACTCAAGGCTGTAATCGCTGCCAAAAAGATGCTTCAACAAAGTACTGAGTAAAACATCTGAATACTTATGTAAATATGGTAATATATATGCCATTTATCAGACGCTTTTATCCAAAGCGACTTACAGTCATGTGTGCATACATTCTACGTATGGTATTTCAATGTTTTATTTTTTTATAAATTAGCAAACATAAAAAAAAAAAATAATAATGTTTTTGCTTTGTTATTATCTGGTGTGTAGATTAATGAGGGACATTTGTTTTTAAAGGGCTGTAAATATAAAAATATAAAAATAGGGGAAAAAAGTAACTGTTGTGAAAACTTTCCAAAGGCACTGTAGACATTATTATATAAAAGACATTGGAAAGGGACGAAAGATAGCGACACATTGCCTTCGTCCCTAATGGCACTCTGAACCCTATACGGTGCATTACCTTTGACCAGGGTCTCTAGTAGTAGAGCTGTTTGGAACACTGCAAGTTCTCTTTTTATTGGACGAGTTCACAGGATGGGGCACAGAGCGATCACACTTGAAATTCGTCACACGCAGGATGTCGTTGCGCACTTCAAAGTCGGTCAGGCAGACTCCTCCCTGTTTGCTATCAAAGAGCTATGATGCATCCCGAATAGCACACTATTCCCTATGTAGTTCACCACTTGTGGCCAGGGCCCATAGGGGATAGGGCCCATAAGGGATAGAGCCCATAGGGGATAGGGCCCATAAGGGATAGAGCCCATAGGGAATAGGTTCCATAAGGGATAGAGCCCGTAAGGGATAGGGCACATATACCATATACCAGATCTGACCATATACCAGATACATATACCAGATCTGACCATAGACCAGACCTGACCATATACCAGACCTGACCATAGACCAGACCTGACCATATACCAGACCTGACCATATACCAGACCTGACCATGTACCAGACCTGACCATGTACCAGACCTGACCATGTACCAGACCTGACCATATACCAGACCTGACCATGTACCAGACCTGACCATGTACCAGACCTGACCATATACCAGACCTGACCATATACCAGACCTGACCATGTACCAGACCTGACCATATACCAGACCTGACCATATACCAGACCTGACCATATACCAGACCTGACCATAGACCAGACCTGACCATATACCAGACCTGACCATATACCAGACCTGACCATATA
Source organism: Oncorhynchus keta (assembly GCF_023373465.1). Taxonomy (NCBI): domain Eukaryota; kingdom Metazoa; phylum Chordata; class Actinopteri; order Salmoniformes; family Salmonidae; genus Oncorhynchus; species Oncorhynchus keta. Next base: position 45,661 of record NW_026282224.1, on the reverse strand, counting down.
CCAGACCTGACCATGTACCTGACCATATACCAGACCTGACCATATACCAGACCTGACCATATACCAGACCTGACCATGACCTGACCAGACCAGATCTGACCATGATCTGACCATAGACCAGACCTGACCATAGACCAGATGACCATATACCAGACCTGACCATATACCAGACCTGAGAGACCTGACCATATACCAGACCTGACCATGTACCAGACCTGACCATATACCAGACCTGACCAAGTACCAGACCTGAGGACCATATACCAGACCTGACCATATACCAGACCTGACCATGTACCAGACCTGACCATATACCAGACCTGACCATAGACCAGACCTGACCATGGACCTGACCATATACCAGACCTGACCATGAACCAGACCTGACCATGTACCAGACCTGACCATATACAAGACCTGACCATGTACCAGACCTGACCATGTACCAGACCTGACCATGACCAGACCTGACCATATACCAGACCTGACCATAGACCAGACCTGACCATGTACCAGACCTGACCATGTACCAGACCTGACCATAGACCAGACCTGACCATGTACCAGACCTGACCATATACCAGATCTGACCATGTACCACCATGAAACCTGACCATGTACCAGACCTGACCATGACAGACCTGACCATATACCAGACCTG
>NW_026282224.1:20000-40000 GCF_023373465.1 Oncorhynchus keta | reverse complement strand
TGTGTGTGTGTGTGTGTGTGTGTGTGTGTGTGTGTGTGTGTGTGTGTGTGTGTGTGTGTGTGTGTGTGTGTGTGTGTGTGTGTGGCTGTGTGTGGCTGTGTGTGTGTGTGCATTTGTGTTTGCGCGCACCACTATATCTATCTATCTACTAGTTTTTGTGCAATGGTGTGTGTGTGTGGGGGGGGGGTGAAGCTCCTGGGGTATTGTCCCATGATGCAATCTGTCAATCAATACTCTCCAATTACAAATATCATACACTCAATTCGACTTGGCGGACTGCCATTAGATTGCTGCGGTGGTAGAACAGCCAGATCACCCACGATTACAAGTCATTATTCGACGTCCTTGTCTGAGGACGTCGGGGGAGATGATTCCAAAGATATCAAGTTGGATTCCATCAATGTAAAGTTGTTTGTTTCAATTATTTTTTTTATTTTTTTTATTTTAATTAAAACCTATCCCAAAACCTTAAACCTTGGCCTTAACTTAATCTGAATTAATGTTTGGAAAAAATGGAAAATGGAAAACCTTCAAACGCTTCAAAATGTGACGTTTGGAGCATCTTTGGAAAATGTGACGTTTGAGAAACATTCATTCATAGAGGACACTGTCAGGTTTAAATAGTAGAGGGACTTCAGCATTCATTCATAGTCTGAGACAGACAGGGTTGAATAGAGGACACTGTCAGGTCTAAATAGTAGAGGGACTTCAGCATTCATTCATAGTCTGAGACAGACAGGGTTGAATAGAGGACACTGTCAGGTCTAAATAGTAGAGGGACTTCAGCATTCATTCATAGTCTGAGACAGACAGGGTTGAATAGAGGACACTGTCAGGTTTAAATAGTAGAGGGACTTCAGCATTCATTCATAGTCTGAGACAGACAGGGTTGAATAGAGGACACTGTCAGGTCTAAATAGTAGAGGGACTTCAGCATTCATTCATAGTCTGAGACAGACAGGGTTGAATAGAGGACACTGTCAGGTCTAAATAGTAGAGGGACTTCAGCATTCATTCATAGTCTGAGACAGACAGGGTTGAATAGAGGACACTGTCAGGTCTAAATAGTAGAGGGACTTCAGCATTCATTCATAGTCTGAGACAGACAGGGTTGAATAGAGGACACTGTCAGGTTTAAATAGTAGAGGGACTTCAGCATTCATTCATAGTCTGAGACAGACAGGGTTGAATAGAGGACACTGTCAGGTTTAAATAGTAGAGGTGACTTCAGCATTCATTCATAGTCTGAGACAGACAGGGTTGAATAGAGGACACTGTCAGGTTTAAATAGTAGAGGGACTTCAGCATTCATTCATAGTCTGAGACAGACAGGGTTGAATAGAGGACACTGTCAGGTTTAAATAGTAGAGGTGACTTCAGCATTCATTCATAGTCTGAGACAGACAGGGTTGAATAGAGGACACTGTCAGGTTTAAATAGTAGAGGACAGGGTTGAATAGAGGACACTGTCAGGTTTAAATAGTAGAGGGACTTCAGCATTCATTCATAGTCTGAGACAGACAGGGTTGAATAGAGGACACTGTCAGGTCTAAATAGTAGAGGTGACTTCAGCATTCATTCATAGTCTGAGACAGACAGGGTTGAATAGAGGACACTGTCAGGTTTAAATAGTAGAGGGACTTCAGCATTCATTCATAGTCTGAGACAGACAGGGTTGAATAGAGGACACTGTCAGGTTTAAATAGTAGAGGGACTTCAGCATTCATTCATAGTCTGAGACAGACAGGGTTGAATAGAGGACACTGTCAGGTTTAAATAGTAGAGGTGACTTCAGCATTCATTCATAGTCTGAGACAGACAGGGTTGAATAGAGGACACTGTCAGGTTTAAATAGTAGAGGGACTTCAGCATTCATTCATAGTCTGAGACAGACAGGGTTGAATAGAGGACACTGTCAGGTTTAAATAGTAGAGGGACTTCAGCATTCATTCATAGTCTGAGACAGACAGGGTTGAATAGAGGACACTGTCAGGTTTAAATAGTAGAGGGACTTCAGCATTCATTCATAGTCTGAGACAGACAGGGTTGAATAGAGGACACTGTCAGGTCTAAATAGTAGAGGGACTTCAGCATTCAACCTTCTGAGTTCTCTCTCAAAAAGGATAGTCTGAGACAGACAGGGTTGAATAGAGGTCAGGTTTTAATAGCTTAGGGATGTAATGCTGGGCAGTGTGTACAGCAACCTGCCTCTGTCTAACATCAGCTTAGGGATGTAATGCTGGGCAGTGTGTACAGCAACCTGCCTCTGTCTAACATCAGCTTAGGGATGTAATGCTGGGCAGTGTGTACAGCAACCAACTCTCTCTGTCTAAAATCGACACAGAGGGAGGTAGGGGGGGATGAGCGTTTGCTGTGTTTGGAGAGAGGGAGGATAAGTGTGGTGTGTGGGGTAGTGTGTGTGTGTCTGAGGATGTGTGTGTGTGTGTGTGTCCCACCAGGGTAATGGGGTGATTATACTCAACTTGTCACCATGCAGAGAGGCACCTACTGAGATGAAAACCAGTCGAGAGAGAGAGAAAGAGGGGGGGACAGAGATAGAGAGACAGAGGGGGTGTAGATAGACAAGAGGGGGTGAAGAGAGGAAAAGAGAGAGAGGGGCAAGAGGGACAGAGATTGAGGGAGAGTCAAAAGAGAGCGAGAGACAGAGGGGGCGGAGAGAGGGAAAGAGAGAGAGGGATAGAGAGAGAGAGAGCTATTTGCTCTCATAGATGTGAATGCAATTTTCTCATTAGTCTCTTGTATTTCCCCTCATCGTTGGTTTGATAGACATGCGCAACATAGGAGAAGAAAGAGAGAGAGAATGAAGGGACAAAGAGAAAGGTAAGATAATGAGAGAGGTGTATAAATCAATTACATTTCCTCCTAGAAAAGGGAGATGGGTATTATGACGGTCATGTGGCTCCCAAAGGAGAGGAGGAGAAGGAAATTTCCTTCATACGGACATCACGCATCTACTTTTGAAAAGGTAACTCAGGAGTTTAATAAGCCAATCAAATACCGCAAAGGCTGCATCACAAATGCACCCTATTCGCTATGTCATATGGGAACTGGACAAAAAGTAGTGCCATTTGGGATGCACACCAAAGTGATGGGATGTTAATCATCACTATACCACTATATCATTATACCACTATCATCACTATATCACTATACCACTATCATCACTATACCACTATCATCACTATATCACTATACCACTATATCATTATACCACTATCATCACTATATCACTATACCACTATCATCACTATATCACTATACCACTATCATCACTATACCACTATCATCACTATATCACTATCATCACTATATCACTATACCACTATCATCACTATACCACTATCATCACTATATCACTATATAACTATCATCACTATATAACTATCATCACTATACTACTATCATCACTATACTACTATCATCACTATATCACTATCATCACTATACCACTATCATCACTATACCACTATACCACTATACCACTATATCACTATATCACTATACCACTATCATCACTATACCACTATATCACTATACCACTATCATCACTATACAACTATATCACTATATCACTATACAACTATCATCACTATATCACTATATAACTATCATCACTATACCACTATCATCACTATACCACTATCATCACTATACCACTATCATCACTATACCACTATCATCACTATACCACTATCATCACTATACCACTATATCACTATACCACTATACCACTATCATCACTATACCACTATCATCACTATACCACTATATCACTATACAACTATCATCACTATACCACTATATCACTATACAACTATCATCACTATACCACTATATCACTATACACTATATAACTATCATCACTATACCACTATCATCACTATATCACTATACCACTATCATCACTATACCACTATCATCACTATACCACTATCATCACTATACCACTATATAACTATCATCACTATACCACTATCATCACTATATCACTATATAACTATCATCACTATACTACTATCATCACTATACTACTATCATCACTATACCACTATCATCACTATATCACTATCATCACTATATCACCATACCACTATCATCACTATACCACTATCATCACTATACCACTATCATCACTATATCACTATCATCACTATATCACTATACCACTATCATCACTATATCACTATACCACTATCATCACTATATCACTATACCACTATCATCACTATACCACTATCATCACTATATCACTATATCACTATACCACTATCATCACTATACCACTATACCACTATCATCACTATACCACTATCATCACTATATCACTATACCACTATCATCACTATACCACTATCATCACTATATCACTATACCACTATCATCACTATACCACTATCATCACTATACCACTATATAACTATCATCACTATACCACTATCATCACTATACCACTATATAACTATATCACTATACCACTATCATCACTATACCACTATATAACTATCATCACTATACCACTATATAACTATCATCACTATATAACTATCACTATATCACTATACCACTATCATCACTATATCACTATATCATAACTATCATCACTATATCACTATACCATATCTATACACATCACTATACCACTATATAACTATCATCTATATCACTATACCACTATCATCCTTCTATCCTTCTGTAGCTCAGTTGGTAGAGCATGGCGCTTGTAACGCCAGGGTAGTGGGTTCATCCCCGGGACCACCCATACGTAGAATGTATGCACACATGACTGTAAGTCACTTTGGATAAAAGCGTCTGCTAAATGGCATATATTATTATTTATTATTATCACTATACCACTATATAACTATCATCACTATACCACTATCATCACTATACCACTATCATCACTATATCACTATATAACTATCATCACTATACCACTATCATCACTATACCACTATCATCACTATATCACTATCATCACTATACCACTATCATCACTATACCACTATCATCACTATACCACTATATCACTATACAACTATCATCACTATACCACTATCATCACTATATCACTATACCACTATATAACTATCATCACTATACCACTATCATCACTATATCACTATATCACTATATAACTATCATCACTATACCACTATCATCACTATATCACTATACCACTATCATCACTATACCACTATCATCACTATATCACTATACCACTATCATCACTATATCACTATACCACTATCATCACTATACCACTATCATCACTATACCACTATCATCACTATATCACTATATAACTATCATCACTATACCACTATATAACTATCATCACTATATCACTATATAACTATCATCACTATATCACTATATAACTATCATCACTATATCACTATCATCACTATATCACTATATAACTATCATCACTATACCACTATCATCACTATACCACTATATAACTATCATCACTATACCACTATCATCACTATACCACTATCATCACTATATCACTATATAACTATCATCACTATACCACTATCATCACTATATCACTATATAACTATCATCACTATATAACTATCATCACTATACCACCATATCACTATCATCACTATATAACTATATAACTATCATCACTATACCACTATCATCACTATATCACTATATAACTATCATCACTATACCACTATACCACTATTATCACTATATAACTATCATCACTATATAACTATCATCACTATATAACTATCATCACTATATCACTATATAACTATCATCACTATACTACTATCATCACTATCATCACTATACCACCGTATCACTATCATCACTATACCACTATCATCACTATATAACTATCATCACTATACCACTATCATCACTATATAACTATCATCACTTTATCACTATATAACTATCATCACTATACCACTATATAACTATCATCACTATATAACTATATAACTATTATCACTATATCACTATACCAATATCATCACTATACCACCATATCACTATATCACTATATAACTATCATCACTATACCACTATCATCACTATACCACTATATAACTATCATCACTATACCACTATCATCACTATACCACTATATAACTATCATCACTATATCACTATATAACTATCATCACTATACCACTATATAACTATCATCACTATATAACTATACCACTATCATCACTATATCACTATATCACTATCATCACTATACCACTATCATCACTATATCACTATCATCACTATACCACTATCATCACTATACCACTATCATCACTATACCACTATCATCACTATACCACTATCATCACTATATCACTATCATCACTATATCACTATATAACTATCATCACTATACCACTATATCACTATATCACTATACCACTATCATCACTATATCACTATCATCACTATACCACTATCATCACTATACCACTATCATCACTATACCACTATCATCACTATATCACTATCATCACTATATCACTATCATCACTATATCACTATCATCACTATACCACTATCATCACTATACCACTATCATCACTATATCACTATATAACTATCATCACTATACCACTATCATCACTATATCACTATATAACTATCATCACTATACCACTATCATCACTATACCACTATCATCACTATATCACTATATAACTATCATCACTATACCACTATCATCACTATATCACTATATAACTATCATCACTATACTACTATCATCACTATACCACTATCATCACTATACCACTATATAACTATCATCACTATACCACTATCATCACTATATCACTATATAACTATCATCACTATACCACTATCATCACTATACCACTATCATCACTATATCACTATATAACTATCATCACTATACCACTATACCACTATCATCACTATATCACTATATAACTATCATCACTATATAACTATCATCACTATCATCACTATACCACTATCATCACTATATCACTATATAACTATCATCACTATACCACTATCATCACTATACCACTATCATCACTATACCACTATACCACTATTATCACTATATCACTATCATCACTATACCACTATACCACGATCATCACTATACCACTATCATCACTATACCACTATCATCACTATACCACTATCATCACTTTATCACTATACCACCATACCACTATCATCACTATACCATTATACCACTATCATCACTATACCACTATCATCACTATAACATTATACCACTATCATCACTATACCATTATACCACTATCATCACTATACCACTATCATCACTATACCACCATACCACTATCATCACTATACCATTATACCACTATCATCACTATACCACTATCATCACTATAACATTATACCACTATCATCACTATATCACTATCATCACTATATCATTATACCACTATCATCACTATATCATTATGTAACTATACACCTGCATTGCTGTTTGGGGTTTTAGGCTGGGTTTCTGTACAGCACTGTGAGATATCAGCTGATGTAAAAAGAGATTTGTAAATACATTTGATTGATTGACGATTGAGATAGGGTGAGAGAGAGAAAGCCCTTAAATTGAAACTGAATTGAGAATGGGATAGAGAGAGACAGAGACACACAGAGAGAGAGACAGAGACTCAGAGACAGACACACAGACAGACAGAGACAGACAGAGACAGACAGAGACAGAGACAGACACACAGAGAGAGACAGAGACTCAGAGACAGACACACAGAGAGAGAGACAGAGACTCAGAGACAGAGACAGACAGAGACAGAGAGACAGAGACAGACACACAGACAGAGACAGAGACAGACACACAGACAGACAGAGACACAGAGACAGACACACAGAGAGAGACAGAGACTCAGAGACAGACACACAGAGAGAGAGAGACAGAGACTCAGAAACAGAGACTGACAGAGACAGAGAGACAGAGACAGACACACAGAGAGAGAGAGAGACAGAGACTCAGAAACAGAGACAGACAGAGACAGAGAGACAGAGACAGACACACAGACAGACACACAGACAGACAGAGACAGACAGAGACAGACACACAGAGAGAGACAGAGACTCAGAGACAGACACACAGAGAGAGAGAGACAGAGACTCAGAAACAGAGACTGACAGAGACAGAGAGACAGAGACAGACACAAACATAGACAGAGACACAGACAGACAGAGACAGACTGAGACAGACACACAGAGAGAGACAGAGACTCAGAGACAGACACACAGAGAGAGAGAGACAGAGACTCAGAAACAGAGACTGACAGAGACAGAGAGACAGAGACAGACACACAGAGCGAGAGAGACAGAGACTCAGAAACAGAGACAGACAGAGACAGAGAGACAGAGACAGACACACAGACAGACACACAGACAGACAGAGACAGACTGAGACAGACACACAGAGAGAGACAGAGACTCAGAGACAGACACACAGAGAGAGAGACAGAGACTCAGAAACAGAGACAGACAGAGACAGAGAGACAGAGACAGACACACAGACAGACACACAGACAGACAGAGACAGAATGAGACAGACACACAGAGAGAGAGACAGAGACTCAGAAACAGAGACTGACAGAGACAGAGAGACAGAGACAGACACACAGACAGACACACAGAGAGACACAGAGACAGACAGAGACAGACAGAGACAGACACACAGAGAGAGACAGAGACTCAGAGACAGACACAGAGAGAGAGAGAGAGAGAGACAGAGACTCAGAAACAGAGACTGACAGAGACAGAGAGACAGAGACAGAGACAGACACACAGACAGACACACAGAGAGACACAGAGACAGACAGAGACAGACTGAGACAGACACACAGAGAGAGACAGAGACTCAGAGACAGACACAGAGAGAGAGAGAGACAGAGACTCAGAAACAGAGACTGACAGAGACAGAGAGACAGAGACAGACACACAGAGAGAGAGAGACAGAGACTCAGAAACAGAGACAGAGACACAGACAGACAGACACAAACATAGACAGAGACACAGAGAGACACACAGAGAGACACAGAGACAGACAGAGACAGACTGAGACAGACACACAGAGAGAGAGAGACAGAGAGACAGAGACAGACACACAGAGAGAGAGAGACAGAGACTCAGAAACAGAGACTGACAGAGACACAGAGAGTAAACCGGTAAAGATAAAGGAGAGAGAGACAGGTTAAGAGGGAAAACGTGTGACAGAGTGAGAAGACGAGCGACAGAGTGAGAAGACGAGAGCCAGAGTGAGAAGACGAGCGAGACTAGGAATGGAAGAAAGAAAAAAGAAGAGGGAGACAGAGAACGAGACAAATGTAAACAGAGGTATAGAGGGAACAAGTGATAATCGACGAGCCTCAAAGCAGAACGAGAGCAGAGTGATCACCTCGGAGAGTCAGAGAGATGCCAAAACAAGGACCTGAGAGGAGAGGGAGGGGAGAGAGAGAGAGATCTGTATTTGTGCCAAAGTCATGCATCATTCTGCATGTTTGCAGGCATGTAAAGCAAACGGAACATCAATTACATTTACATTTACATTTAAGTCATTTAGCAGACGCTCTTATCCAGAGCGACTTACAAATTGGTGCATACACCTTATGACAACCAGTGGAACAGCCACTTGCATCTAAATCTTGTTGGGGGAGAAGGGGGGTGAGAAGGATTACTTACCCTTACTTACCCTATCCTAGGTATTCCTTGAAGAGGTGGGGTTTCAGGTGTCTCCGGAAGGTGGTGATTGACTCCGCTGTCCTGGCGTCGTGAGGGAGTTTGTTCCACCATTGGGGGCCAGAGCAGCGAACAGTTTTGACTGGGCTGAGCGGGAACTGTACTTCCTCAGTGGTAGGGAGGCGAGCAGGCCAGAGGTGGATGAACGCAGTGCCCTTGTTTGGGTGTAGGGCCTGATCAGAGCCTGGAGGTACTGAGGTGCCGTTCCCCTCACAGCTCCGTAGGCGAGCACCATGGTCTTGTAGCGGATGCGAGCTTCAACTGGAAGCCAGTGGAGAGAGCGGAGGAGCGGGGTGACGTGAGAGAACTTGGGAAGGTTGAACACCAGACGGGCTGCGGCGTTCTGGATGAGTTGTAGGGGTTTAATGGCACAGGCAGGGAGCCCAGCCAACAGCGAGTTGCAGTAATCAAGACGGGAGATGACAAGTGCCTGGATTAGGACCTGCGCCGCTTCCTGTGTGAGGCAGGGTCGTACTCTGCGGATGTTGTAGAGCATGAACCTACAGGAACGGGACACCGCCTTGATGTTAGTTGAGAACGTCAGGGTGTTGTCCAGGATCACGCCAAGGTTCTTAGCGCTCTGGGAGGAGGACACAATGGAGTTGTCAACCGTGATGGCGAGATCATGGAACGGGCAGTCCTTCCCCGGGAGGAAGAGGAGCTCCGTCTTGCTGAGGTTCAGCTTGAGGTGGTGATCCGTCATCCACACTGATATGTCTGCCAGACATGCAGAGATGCGATTCGCCACCTGGTCATCAGAAGGGGAAAGGAGAAGATTAATTGTGTGTCGTCTGCATAGCAATGATAGGAGAGACCATGTGAGGTTATGACAGAGCCAAGTGACTTGGTGTATAGCGAGAATAAGAGAGGGCCTAGAACAGAGCCCTGGGGGACACCAGTGGTGAGAGCGCGTGGTGAGGAGACAGATTCTCGCCACGCCACCTGGTAGGAGCGACCTGTCAGGTAGGACGCAATCCAAGCGTGGGCCGCGCCGGAGATGCCCAACTCGGAGAGGGTGGAGAGGAGGATCTGATGGTTCACAGTATCGAAGGCAGCCGATAGGTCTAGAAGGATGAGAGCAGAGGAGAGAGAGTTAGCTTTAGCAGTGCGGAGCGCCTCCGTGATACAGAGAAGAGCAGTCTCAGTTGAATGACTAGTCTTGAAACCTGACTGATTTGGATCAAGAAGGTCATTCTGAGAGAGATAGCGGTAGAGCTGGCCAAGGACGGCACGCTCAAGAGTTTTGGAGAGAAAAGAGAGAAGGGATACTGGTCTGTAGTTGTTGACATCGGAGGGATCGAGTGTAGGTTTTTCAGAAGGGGTGCAACTCTCGCTCTCTTGAAGACGGGAGGGACGTAGCCAGCGGTCAGGGATGAGTTGATGAGCGAGGTGAGGTAAGGGAGAAGGTCTCCGGAAATGGTCTGGAGAAGAGAGGAGGGGATAGGGTCAAGCGGGCAGGTTGTTGGGCGGCCGGCCGTCACAAGACGCGAGATTTCATCTGGAGAGAGAGGGGAGAAAGAGGTCAGAGCATAGGGTAGGGCAGTGTGAGCAGAACCAGCGGTGTCGTTTGACTTAGCAAACGAGGATCGGATGTCATCGACCTTCTTTTCAAAATGGTTGACGAAGTCATCTGCAGAGAGGGGAGGAGGGAGGGGGAGGATTCAGGAGGGAGGAGAAGGTGGCAAAGAGCTTCCTAGGGTTAGAGGCAGATGCTTGGAATTTAGAATGGTAGAAAGTGGCTTTAGCAGCAGAGACAGAGGAGGAAAATGTAGAGAGGAGGGAGTGAAAGGATGCCAGGTCCGCAGGGAGGCGAGTTTTCCTCCATTTCCGCTCGGCTGCCCGGAGCCCTGTTCTGTGAGCTCGCAATGAGTCGTCGAGCCACGGAGCGGGAGGGGAGGACCGAGCCGGCCTGGAGGATAGGGGACATAGGGAGTCAAAGGATGCAGTAAGGGAGGAGAGGAGGGTTGAGGAGGCAGAATCAGGAGATAGGTTGGAGAAAGTTTGAGCAGAGGGAAGAGATGATAGGATGGAAGAGGAGAGAGTAGCGGGGGAGAGAGAGCGAAGGTTGGGACGGCGCGATACCATCCGAGTAGGGGCAGTGTGGGAAGTGTTGGATGAGAGCGAGAGGGAAAAGGATACAAGGTAGTGGTCGGAGACTTGGAGGGGAGTTGCAATGAGGTTAGTGGAAGAACAGCACCTAGTAAAGATGAGGTCAAGCGTAGAGGGTGAGGTCAAAAGAGGAGAGGAGTGGAAAGAAGGAGGCAGAGAGGAATGAGTCAAAGGTAGACGTGGGGAGGTTAAAGTCGCCCAGAACTGTGAGAGGTGAGCCGTCCTCAGGAAAGGAGCTTATCAAGGTATCAAGCTCATTGATGAACTCTCCGAGGGGACCTGGAGGGCGATAAATGATAAGGATGTTAAGCTTGAAAGGGCTGATAACTGTGACAGCATGGAATTCAAAGGAGGCAATAGACAGATGGGTAAGGGGAGAAAGAGAAAAGACCACTTGGGAGAGATGAGGATCCCGGTGCCACCACCCCGCTGACCAGAAGCTCTCGGGGTGTGCGAGAACACGTGGGCGGACGAGGAGAGAGCAGTAGGAGTAGCAGTGTTATCTGTGGTGATCCATGTTTCCGTCAGTGCCAAGAAGTCAAGGGACTGGAGGGAGGCATAGGCTGAGATGAACTCTGCCTTGTTGGCCGCAGATTGGCAGTTCCAGAGGCTACCAGAGACCTGGAACTCCACGTGGTCGTACGCGCTGGGACCACCAGGTTAGGGTGGTCGCGGCCACGCGGTGTGGAGCGTTTGTATGGTCTGTGCAGAGAGGAGAGAACAGGGATAGACAGACACATAGTTGACAGGCTACAGAAAAGGCTACGCTAATGCAAGGAAATTGGAATGACAAGCGGACTACACGTCTCGAATGTTCAGAAAGTTAAGCTTACGTAGCAAGAATCTTATTGACTAAAATGATTAAAATGATACAGTACTGCTAAAGTAGGCTAGCTGGCAGTAGCTGCGTTGTTGACACTACACTAATCAAGTCGTTCCGTTGAGTGTAATAATTCTACAGTGCTGCTATTCGGGGCTGGCTGGCTAGCTAGCAGTGTTGTTTACGTTACGTTGAGTTAAAAGAACGACAATAGCTGGCTAGCTAACCTAGGGAATCGGTCTAGACTACACAATTATCTTTGAAACAAAGACGGCTATGTAGCTAGCTACGATCAAACAAATCAAACCGTTGTACTGTAATGAAATGAAATGAAAATGTGAAACTACCTGACCGGGTTGTTGAATTCAAAACAGTAGACGTTGGCTAGCTGTTAGCAGTTAGCTGTTGGCTAGCTAGCAGAGTCTCCTACGTTAAGGACGACAAATAGCTGGCTAGCGAACCTCAGTGAATTAAGATAATCACTCCAAGGCTACACACACTAAACTACACAATTATCTTGGAAACAAAGACAGCTATGTAGCTAGCTAACACTGAACTAATCAAGTCGTACAGTTGAGTGAATAGCACTACAGTGATGCTAATCTGTGTGCGTTAGCTAGCTCCTGGGCGAATAGCAGTGAAGGCTACGTTAGGGGCGACGAAATACGATAATTATGCAATTATCTCTGATACAAGGACGGCTATGTAGCTAGCTAAGAAGAATTGCTAAGATTAGACAAATCAACCGTTGTACTATAATGAAATGTAATGAAAAGTTATACAACCTGCAGAGCGAAGTGCGAATGCGACCGCCGCTCCAACCGGAGTCCTCTTTCTTAGAGCTCGAGCAGGTATGGACACATTTTCTCTAATGTACTCATACATGCACAACCCCTAGTGAAGGGGCATGATAATGTGTTACAGACAGAGGAGGGCATGGTCATGTGTTACAGAGAGGAGGGGTATGGTAATGTGTTACAGAGAGGAGGGGTATGATAATGAGTTACAGAGAGGAGGGGTATGATAATGTGTTACAGAGAGGAGGGGTATGATAATGTGTTACAGAGAGGAGGGGTATGATAATGTGTTACAGAGAGAGGAGGGGTATGATAATGTGTTACAGAGAGGAGGGGTATGATAATGTGTTACAGAGAGGAGGGGTATGATAATGGGTTACAGAGAGGAGGGGTATGATAATGTGTTACAGAGAGGAGGGGTATGATAATGTGTTACAGAGAGGAGGGGTATGATAATGTGTTACAGAGAGGAGGGGTATGATAATGTGTTACAGAGAGGAGGGGCATGATAATGTGTTACAGAGAGAGGAGGGGTATGATAATGTGTTACAGAGAGGAGGGGTATGATAATGTGTTACAGAGAGGAGGGGTATGATAATGTGTTACAGAGAGGAGGGGTATGATAATGTGTTACAGAGAGGAGGGGTATGATAATGAGTTACAGAGAGGAGGGGTATGGTAATGTGTTACAGAGAGGAGGGGTATGATAATGAGTTACAGAGAGGAGGGGTATGATAATGAGTTACAGAGAGAGGAGGTTTTATAAAGTGTTACAGAGAGGATGGGTATGATAATGTGTTACAGAGAGAGGATGGGCATGATAATGGGTTACAGAGAGGATGGGTATGATAATGTGTTACAGAGAGAAGAGGTATGATAATGTGTTACAGAGAGGAGGGGTATGATAATGTGTTACAGAGAGAGGAGGGGCATGATAATGAGTTACAGAGAGGAGGGGTATGATAATGTGTTACAGAGAGAGGAAGGGTATGATAATGTGTTACAGAGAGGAGGGGCATGATAATGGGTTACAGAGAGGAGGGGTATGATAATGGGTTACAGAGAGAGGAGGGGTATGATAATGTGTTACAGAGAGGAGGGGCATGATAATGAGTTACAGAGAGGAGGGGCCTGATAATGTGTTACAGAGAGAGGAAGGGTATGATAATGTGTTACAGAGAGGAGGGGCATGATAATGGGTTACAGAAATTACAGACAGAAATGCCGACGGGGGAGGTGTTGCGGTCTGTATTCAGAATTACATTCCTGTTAAGCTTAGAGATGATCTCATGTTAAATACTGTTGACGTAATATGGCTACAGGTTAATCAAATCAAATCAAAGCTTATTTGTCACGTGCGCCGAATACAACAGGTGTAGTAGACCTTACAGTGAAATGCACAGGCTCTAACCAACGGGGCGGCAGCGTAGCCTAGTGGTTAGAGCGTTGGACCAGTAACTGGAAGGTTGCAAGTTCAAACCCCGAGCTGACAAGGTGTGTGTGTGTGTTGTGTGTAAGGTAAGTAAAGCAATAAAACAACAGTAAAAGACATTTGAAAAAAGAGTAGCAAGGCTATATACAGACACCGGTTAGTCAGGCTTATTGAGGTAGTATGTACATGTATGTATCGTTAAAGTGACTGTGCATATATGATGAACAGAGAGTAGCAGAAGGGTTTGGCGGCGAGTGGTGGGACACAATGCAGATAGCCCGGTTAGCCAATATCTTGGGAGCACTTGTTGGTCGGGCCAAGTTAGGTAGTATGTACATGAATGTATAGTTAAAGTGACTAAAGTACCAGGCAGTGATGCAACCGTTCAGGATGCTCTCGATGTTGCAGCTGTAGAACCTTTTAGGATCCCAAGACCCATAACAAATCATTCTAGTTTCCTGAGGGTGAATAGGCTCTGTCGTGCCCTCTTCAGAACTGTCTTCGTGTGTTTGGACCAATCTAGTTTGTTGTTGATGTGGACACCGAGGAACTTGAAGCTCTCAACCTGCTCCACTACAGCCCCGTCGATGAGAATGGGGACGTGCTCGGTGCTCCTTTTCCTGTAGTCCACAATCATCTCCAAGTCTTGGTTACGTTGAGGGATAGGATGTTATTCTGGCACCACCCGGCCAGGTTTCTGACATCCTCTCTGTAGGCTGTCTTGTCATTGTCGGTGATCAGGCACTGTTGTGTCATCAGCAAGCTTGATGATGGTGTTGGAGTCGTGCCTGGCCATGCAGTCGTGGGTGAACAGGGAGTACAGGAGGGAACTGAGCACGTACCCTGGGGAGCTCCAGTGTTGAGGATCAGTGTTGCTACCTACCATTACCACCTGGGGGCGGCCTGTCAGGAAGTACAGGATCCAGTTGCAGAGGGAGGTGTTTAGTCCCAGGATCCTTAGCTTGGTCATGAGCTTTGAGGGTACTATGGTGTTGAACGCTGAGCTGTAGTCAATGAATAGCATTCTCATATAGGTGTTCCTTTTGTCCAGGTGTGAAAGGGCCGTGTGGACTGCAATAGAGATTGCATCATCTGTGGATCTGTTTGGGCGGTATGCAAATTGCAGTGGGTCTAGGGTTTCTGGGATGATGGTGTTGATGTGAGCCATTACCAGCCTTTCAAAGCACTTCATGGCTATGGACGTTAGTGCTACGGGTCTGTAGTCATTTAGGCAGGTTACCTTTGTGTTCTTAGGCACAGGGACTATGGTGGTCTGCTTGAAACATGTTGGTATTACAGACTCAATCAGGGACATGTTGAAAATGTCAGTGAAAACACCTGCCAGTTGGTCAGCACATGCCCGGAGTACTAAACCCTATAGCTGTGTTCTATACCCTACAGCTGTGCACTAAACCCTACAGCTGTTCCCAAGAAAGCTAAGGTAACTGAGCTAAACGACTACTGACCCGTAGCACTCACTTCCGTCATCATGAAGTGCTTTGAGAAACTATTCAAGGACCATATCACCTCCACTCTACCTGACACCATAGACCCACTCCAATTTGCTTACCGCCCCAATAGGTCCACAGACGACGCAACCACACTGCACACTGCCCTAACCCATCTGGACAAGAGGAATAGCTATGTGAGAATGCTGTTCATCGACTACATTTCAGCATTTAACACCATAGTACCCTCCAAACTCATCATCAAGCTCAAGACCCTGGGTTTTCGACCCCGCCCTGAGCAAATGGCTACTGGACTTCCTGACGGGGTGCCCCCAGGTGGTGAGGGTAGGTAACAACATCTCCACCCCGCTGATCATCAACACTGGGGCCCCACAAGGGTGCGTTCTGAGCCCTCTCCTGTACTCCCTGTTCACCCACGACTGCGTGGCCACGCACGCCTCCAACTCAATCGTCAAGTTTGCAGACGAGACTACAGTGGTAGGCTTGATTACCGCCCCCAGGTGGTGAGGGTAGGCAACAACATCTCCTCCCCGCTGATCCTCAACAGGGTTGATTACCAACAACGACGAGACGGCCTACAGGGAGGAGGTGAGGGCCCTCGGAGTGTGGTGTCAGGAAAATAACCTCACACTCAACGTCAACAAAACTAAGGAGATGATTGTGGACTTCAGGAAACAGCAGAGGGAGCACCCCCTATCCACATCAATGGGACAGTAGTGGAGAGGGTAGAAAGTTTTAAGTTCCTCGGAGTACACATCACGGACAAGCTGAATTGGTCCACCCACACAGACAGCGAGGTGAAGAAGGCGCAGCATTATATCGCCTGCGTTCCATTACAAAAATTAATGCTCCGGTTGGAACGTTATTGGATATATATGAAAATAACATCCTGAAGATTGATTCTCTACTTAGTTTGAAGTTTTCGTCTGAGTTCTCCTGGACCAGAGCCAGCTTTTGGACATGTGAACTAAACTTGCTAGCAAAAGTAGCTAATTGGACACTACTAATGGACATTATGGAACAAACCAACGATTTATTGCGGAACTACGATTACTTGCACTGCATTCTGATGAAAGATCATCAAAGGTAACTTAATATTTATGATGTCATTTCATATATCTGTTGACTCCAACATGGCGGAGAAATATATTTACTTTTGAGCGCCGTCTCAGATTATTGCATGGTATGCTTTTTTAAAATCTGACACAGCGGTTGCAATAAGAGCCAGTGTATCTTTAATTATATGTTAAACATGTATCTTTCGTCAAAGTTTATGATGAGTATTTATGTAATTACTCTGGATATTTTGGAGAAATTTCTGAACATGGCGACAATGTAAACCGAGATTTGTGGATATAAATATGAATATTATCGAACAAAACATAAATGTATTGTGTAACATGATGTCATATGAGTGTCATCTGATCAAGATTATCAAAGGTTAGTGGTTAATTTGATCTCTAATTCAGCTTTTGTGACTATATCTTTGGCTGGGAATTTTTTGGGGGGATCTGGTGGTGATCTAACATATGTTGTGTTTTCGCTGTAAAACATTTTAAAAATCAGACACGATGGGTAGATTAACAAGATGTTTATCTTTCATTTGCTGTATTGGACTTGTTAATGTGTGAAAGTTAAATATTTCCCAAAAATATTTTTGAATTTCCCACGCTGCCTTTTTCAGCGGAATGTTGGAAGGGGTTCCGCTAGCGAATGTTGGAAGGGGTTCCGCTAGCGGAATGTTGGAAGGGGTTCCGCTAGCGAATGTTGGAAGGGGTTCCGCTAGCGAATGTTGGAAGGGGTTCCGCTAGCGGAATGTTGGAAGGGGTTCCGCTAGCGGAATGTTGGAAGGGGTTCCGCTAGCGGAATGTTGGAAGGGGTTCCGCTAGCGGAATGTTGGAAGGGGTTCCGCTAGCGGAATGTTGGAAGGGGTTCCGCTAGCGGAATGTTGGAAGGGGTTCCGCTAGCGGAACCTGTGTCCTAGACAGGATATCATCTGCCAACCATGTGAACGTGACAAATAAAATGTTATCTGATTTGCACTAAACCATACAGCTGTGTGTACTGGAGTGACTCTGACTGGGACAGATCAGTCAGTCGTTACACACCAACCAGCCCACCCATGCCTCCATTGTGAGAGTGTTTAGACAGGAAAAGTCATCGTCAGGGCGCATTTCAGTCTCCTCTGCTCTTCTCCTAAGGGCTTTCACACAGATTGGGAGGAGAACAGGCTGTTGCATCGTATATAAACTGACATGTTGTTTCATTCCTTCCACACATTAAAGCATTATATTATTATTATTATTATTATTATTATTATATTAAAGTACATTATATTTAAAACAAAATATAAACAATACATCATAATACATTATTACACCACTACATACTGCATCAACAAAAAGTACAATACAAAATGTTTAATACGACCATTACAAAAATATTACAATGTCTGCATATGGATGTGTCTGTACATGTGTGTGTGTCTCTTCACAGCCCCCGTTGTTCCATAAGGTCTGATTTCTATCTGTTAGAAAAAAATCTAATTTTACTGCTGTTATCAGTTACCTGATGTGGAATAGAGTTCCATGTAGTCATGGCTCTATGTAGTACTGTGGAATAGAGTTCCATGTAGTCATGGCTCTATGTAGTATTGTGGAATAGAGTTCCATGTAGTCATGGCTCTATGTAGTACTGTGCGCCTCCCATAGTCTGTTCTGGACTTGGGAATTGTGAAGAGACCACTGGTGGGGTATGCATGGGTGTCTGAAATGTGTGATAGTAGTTTAATTAAACAGACAGCTTGTCAACATTTCTTACAAAAACATGTAGTGATGATGTCAATCTCTCTTCCATTTTGAGTCATGAGAGATTCAAATCAAATCAATCTTCATCTACGCCAAATAGAACAAGTGTATTCAGTGAAATGATTTTATTTATTTATTTTACCTTTATTTAACTAGGCAAGTCAGTTAAGAACAAATTCTTATTTACAATGATGGCCTAGGAACAGTGGGTTTAACTGCCTGTTCAGGGGCAGAACGAAAGATTTGTACCTTGTCGGCTCGGGGGTTTGAACTTTCAACCTTCCAGTTACTAGTCCAACGCTGTAACCACTAGGCTACCCTGCCGCCTCACTTACAAGCCCTTAACTAACAGTGCAGATTATAACAGTAAATGGGCAAGATTTTCAAACGTTCATAGATTACCAGCAGGGTCAAATAATAATAATCACAGTGGTTGTAGAGGGTGTAACAGGTCAGCACCTCAGGTCAGCACTACATGGTATCAGGGTTATGTCTACATGGTATCAGGGTTATGTCTACATGGTATCAGGGTTATGTCTACATGGTATCAGGGTTATTTCAACATGGTATCACGGTTAATTCTACATGGTATCAGGGTTAATTCTACATGGTATCAGGGTTATGTCTACATGGTATCAGGGTTAATTCTACATGGTATCAGGGTTATGTCTACATGGTATCAGGGTTAATTCTACATGGTATCAGGGTTAATTCTGCATGGTATCATGGTTAATTCTACATGGTATCAGGGTTAATTCTGCATGGTATCAGGGTTAATTCTGCATG
>NW_026282224.1:5000-10000 GCF_023373465.1 Oncorhynchus keta | reverse complement strand
GAGAAAGAGAGATAGGGAGAAAGAGAGAGAGAGAGACAGGAGAGAGAGAGAGAGAGAGAGACAGGAGAGAGAGATAGAAAGGGGGAGAGAGAGACATAAAGATAAATTACCAGTCAAAGGTTTGGACCTATTCATTACAAGGTATTTCTTTATTTAGACTATTTTCTGTATTGTAGAATAATAGTGAAGACATCAAAACTATTAAATAAATTAAATAAAACAAATGGAATCATGAGGTAACCCCCCAAAAATGTTTTAAAAAATCTAAATATATTTCATATTTGAGATTCTTCAAAGTAGCCACCCTTTGCCTTGATGACAGCCTTGCACACTCTTGGCATTCTCTCAACCAGCTTCATGATTTAGTCACCTGGAATACATTTCAATTAAGACATGAAGGTCAGCCAATCCGGGAAAATTTCAAGAACTGAAAGTTTCTTCAAATGCAGTCAAAAAAAATCATCAGGCGCTTACAATTAAATTGTCTCTCATGAGGACCACACCAGGAAAGGAAGACCCAGAGTTACCTCTGCTGCAGAGGATGAGTTCAGTAGAGTTAACTGTCTCTCATGAGGACCGCACCAGGAAAGGAAGACCTAGAGTTACTCTGCTGCAGAGGATGAGTTCAGTAGAGTTAACTGTCTCTCATGAGGACCACACCAGGAAAGGAAGACCCAGAGTTACCTCTGCTGCAGAGGATGAGTTCAGTAGAGTTAACTGTCTCTATGATTGCAGCCCAAATACAGTGCCTTGCAAATGTATTCATCTTCCTTGGCGTTTTTCCGAATTTGTTGCTTTACAACCTGTAATTTAATGGATTTAAAAAAAAAGAAGATTTAATGTAATGGACATACACAAAATAGTCCAAGTTGATGAAGTGAAATGAAAAAAAATTCTAAAAGATTCTAAAAAATTCTAAAAAATTCTAAAAGATTCTAAAAATTCTAAAAAATTCTAAAAAATTCTAAAAGATTCTAAAAAATTCTAAAAAATTCTAAAAAATTCTAAAAAATTCAAAAAGATTCTAAAAAATTCAAAAAAATGCTAAAAGATTCTAAAAAATTCTAAAAGTTTCTAAAAAATGTAAAACTGGAAAATCGTTGCTAACTTTCTCACTACCAAATAAGGGCAGAGCACGGTGCCACAGCGGTGTAGGTATGGTGTTGTGTGAAAGAATTTACAGTGTGTATTCATATTCTTATTCAATTGGAAAGGCAAAACATCTGGATACATATTCCATTTGGTCTATAGCTTTACTAAAACTGTATCATTATGTAAACGTATGTGAATATATCTCAAAATAAATAATCAAACAAAATCACAATTTAACAGCAAAAAAAATTAACATTTCAAATGCAAAAGAGGAAAAGAGGGGCGTGAGTCACTCCCCAAGTCTGCTTATGTTTCGCTGCTCTTGACTGATTCAAACAGTCTTTTGTCCTTTTGCATAGCCAGAGAGAAGTCATTACATGACAAGCCACAGTTCACAGATATTTGAAGTTCATTTTTGATCAGCTCTGTGCTGCATCTGTTTCTAGAGTCTGACCTTTTAAATGGTCATCAGAGAGAAAAATCCTCTCTACAAAGGTATTTGAGTCTGGCACACTGAGGACAAATGAGACAATCCTGAACATATTGATTAAGTTGGCTTTCCATAGGTTTTGGAAAACTGCCACCCACTTCTCACTGGTGTATTTTGTGGTTTCCTGTCTGGCTTTCTGTATTTCCACCCGGCACAACACTCTTCATAGAGTTGGTCCATACTGACCGTCTCTGTCATTTTGAGGGCAACAACCTTCTCCAGGTCAGTGGAGGAGAGATCCTCATAGAGTTGGTCCATACTGACCGTCTCTGTCATTTTGAGGGCAACAACCTTCTCCAGGTCAGTGGAGGAGAGATCCTCATAGAGTTGGTCCATACTGACCGTCTCTGTCATTTTGAGGGCAACAACCTTCTCCAGGTCAGTGGAGGAGAGATCCTCATAGAGTTGGTCCATACTGACCGTCTCTGTCATTTTGAGGGCAACAACCTTCTCCAGGTCAGTGGAGGAGAGATCCTCATAGAGTTGGTCCATACTGACCATCTCTGTCATTTTGAGGGCAACAACCTTCTCCAGGTCAGTGAAGGAGAGCTCCTCATAGAGGCTGGTCAGTGGAGGAGAGCTCCTCATAGAGGCTGGTCAGTGGAGGAGAGCTCCTCATAGAGGCTGGTCAGTGGAGGAGAGCTCCTCATAGAGGCTGGTCAGTGAAGGAGAGCTCCTCATAGAGGCTGGTCAGTGGAGGAGAGCTCCTCATAGAGGCTGGTCAGTGGAGGAGAGCTCCTCATAGAGGCTGGTCAGTGAAGGAGAGCTCCTCATAGAGGCTGGTCAGTGGAGGAGAGCTCCTCATAGAGGCTGGTCAGTGAAGGAGAGCTCCTCATAGAGGCTGGTCAGTGGAGGAGAGCTCCTCGTAGAGGCTGGTCAGTGGAGGAGAGCTATTCATAGAGGCTGGTCAGTGAAGGAGAGCTCCTCATAGAGGCTGGTCAGTGGAGGAGAGCTCCTCATAGAGGCTGGACTTTTGGACTTCCTCGTAAACATCTGTGATGCAGAATTTTGTTTCCTCTAGCTTTTTTACGAGTTGGGCAAAAACACCCCCCACGTTGTGGAAAAAGCACAGATAAATCTCAGCAGCTTCCGTTTCTTCTTCATACTCAAAAGAGGTCAAAGGGAAAGTTGTGGAGAAATACAGATCAGGGATTGGTTAAAAAAAATATTAGAAACTTTGAACATCCCACGGAGCTTCATTAAATCTATTATAAAAAAATTGAATGAATATGGCACAATAACAAAACTGCCAAGAGATGGTTGCTCACCAAAAGTCACGGACCAGGCAAGGAGGGCATTAATTAATCAGAGAATAAATAAAGAGACCAAAGATAACCCTGAAGGAGCTGCAAAGCGCCACAGAGGAGATTGGAGTATCTGTCCACAGGAATACTTTAAGCCGTACACTCCACAGAGCTGGGCTTTACGGAAGAGTGCCATAAACAAGCCACTGCTTAAAGAAAAAAAGAAAAAGAGAAGCAAACACGTTTGGTGTTCGCCAAAAGGCCCATGGGAGACTCCCCAAACATATGAAACAAGGTCCTCTGGTCAGATGAGACTAAAATGTAGCTTTTTGGCCATCAAGGGAAACGCTATGTCTGGCTCAAACCCAACACCTCCCATCACCCTGAGAACACCATCCCCACAATGAAGGATGGTGGTGGCATCCTCATGCTGAGGGGATGTTTTTCATCGGCCTAGTCAAAGCCCAGACTTCAATCCAAATGAGAATATATGACTTAAAATTGCTGTATATCAGCAGAACCCATCCAACTTGAAGGAGCTGGAGCATTTTTGCCTTGAAGAATGGGCAAACATCCCAGTGGCTAGATGTGCCAAGCTTATAGAGACATACCCCAAGAGACTTGCAGCTGTAATTGCTGCAAAAGGTGCCTCTAGAAAGTATTGACTTTGGGGGGTGAATAGTTATGCACGCTCAAGTTTTCTGTGTTTTTTTTGTATTATTATTTCTTGTTTGATTCACTATAAAAAATATTTTGCATCTACAATCTACAATGTATCGAATGATTACAAACCTCAAATCTATTTTAATTCCAGGTTGTAAGGCAACAAAATAGGACCAATGCCAAAGGAGGAGAATACTTTCGCAAAGCCACAGTACGTGCTTCACAGAGTTCTAGTAACAGACATATCTCAACGTGAACTTTTGAGGGCACTAAGCATTCAGGACTATAGAGTTCTGAAAGCTCATCACTAAGCTAAGGAACCTGGGACTAAACACCTCCCTCTGCAACTGGATCCTGGACTTCCTGAAGGGATGCCCCCAGGTGGTAAGGATAGGTATAAGCACATCTGCCACGCTGATCGTCAACATGGGGGCCCCTCAGGGGTGCGTTCTCAGTCCTCTCCTGCACTCCCTGTTCACCCATGACTGCATGGCCAGGCACGACTCCAACAGCTTGCCGTTGACACAACAGTGGTAGGACTGATCACTGAAAATGACGACAAAGCCTATAGGGAGGAGGTCAGAGACCTGGCCGTGAGGTGCCAGGATAACAACCTCTCCCTCAACGTGATCAAGACAAAGGAGTTGATTGTGGACTACAAGAAAAGGAGGATAGAGCGCGCTCATCGATGGGACTGTAGTGGAGCAGGTTGAGAGCTTCAAGTTCATTGGTGTTCACATCACCAACAAACTATCATGGTCCAAACACTCCAAGATAGTCATGAAGAGGGCACAACAAAGTCTATTCCCCCTCAGGAGACTGAAAAGATGTGGCATGGGTCCTTAGAAACTCAAAAAAGTTATACAGCTACACCTTCGAGAGAATTCTGACTGCATCACCGCCTGGTACTGCAACCGGAACGGCAACTGCTCTAACTTCCGACCGCAAGGCACTACTGAGGGTAGTGCGTATGGCCCAGGACATCACTGGGGCCAAGCTACCTGTCATCCAGGACCTCTATAGCAGGCGGTGTCAGGCCCGAAAAATTGTCAAAGACTCCAGCCACCAAAGTCATAGACTCTCCGCACGCCAAGCGGTTATGGAGCGCCAAGTCTAGGTCCAAAGATCTTCTTAACAGCTTCTACCCCCAAACCATAAGACTCCCGAATTGCTAATCAAATGGCTACCCAGACTATTTGCATTGTGAAAAAAACGTTTGACATGTTTCTACGGACTTTAGGGATAATATTTGGAATTTGTCTGCCCGTAACCTGCGGATACTATTTGGAATTTTGTGGATTTCTGAACAAAACGCGCACCAAAAATAATTATATATATGAAAATATTCTTTATCGAACAAAAGGAACATTTATTGTGTAACTGGGAGTCTCGTGAGTGCAAACGTCCGAAGATAATCAAAGGTAAGCAATTACTTTCATTGCTTTTCTGACTTTCGTGACCAATCCACTTTGCTGCTAGCTATTTGTAATGTTTTGTCTGCTGAGCGAGAT
>NW_026282223.1:0-7547 GCF_023373465.1 Oncorhynchus keta | reverse complement strand
TATCTATTATATTATATTCTGTCAGCTATCTATTATCTATATTCTGTCAGCTGTCTATTATATTATGTCAGCTTATATTATGACAGACTATCTATTATATTATATTCTGTCAGCTAGATCTATTCTATTATAATTATAATATGACAGCTGTCTACCAGCTGTCTATTATCTACTGTCAGCTGTCTATATTATATTATATTATATTCCAGCTAGATCTGTCACTGTCTATTATATTATGTCAGCTGTCTATTATATTATATTCTGTCAGCTAGATCTACTGTCTCTGTCTATATTATATTATATTCTGTCAGCTAGATCTATTATATTATATTCTGTCAGCTGTCTCTATAATATAGCTGTCTATTATATTCTGACAGACCAGCTAGATCTACTGTCAGCTGTCTATTATATTATACTGTCAGCTGTCTATCTATTATATTCTGTCAGCTATCTATATATTATGACAGACTGTCTATTATATTATATTCTGTCTACTGTCTATTATGTTATATTCCTTAGCTATCTATTATATTATATTCTATCGGCTATATCTATTATATTCTGACAGATCAGCTAGATATTCTGTCAGCTGTCTATTATACTACGATATTATGTCAGCTATCTATTATCTTATATTCGACAGACCAGCTGTCTATTATATTATGTTCTGTCGGCTATCTATTATATTCTGTCAGACCAGCTAGATCTGCTATCTATTAGAATTATATTCTGTCATGTCTATTAAATTATATTCTGTCATCTATTATATAATAATCTGACCAGCTATATTATATTCTGTCAGCTATCTATTATATTATATTCTGACAACTGTCTATTATATTCCAGCTATCTATTATATTATATTCTGTCAGCTGTCTATTATATTATATTCTGACCAGCTATCTATTATGTTATGTCAGACTGTCTAGCTAGATCTACTGTCTCTATTTATAATATATTCCGCCAGCTATCTATCTATTATATTCACAATATTTATCTATTATATTCTGTCAGCTATTATAATATGATATTCTGTCAGCTAGATTCTGTCGGCTGTCTACTCTATATTATATTATGACAGACTATCTATGTATATTATACTCTGTCAGCTATCTATTATACTATATTATGTTAGCTATCTATTATATTATATTATGTCTCTATTGTATTATATTCTGTCAGCTATCTATTATATTATGTCAGCTATCTATTATATTCTGTCAGCTATCTATTATATTATGACAGAATTATATTCTGTCATTTATCTATTATATAATAATCTATTCAGCTATCTATTATATTATATTCTGTCAGCTATCTATTATATTATAGACCAGCTAGATCTATTATATTATATTATGACAGCTATCTATTAGATCTACTGTCTCTATTATCTAGTCAGCTGTCTATTATATTATATTCTGTCAGCTGTCTATTATATTATATTCTGACTATCTATTATATTATATTCTGTCTCTATTATTATATTCTGTCAGCTATCTATTATCTGATATTCTGTCTCTGTCTATTATAATATGACAGCTATCTATTATATTATATTATGTCAGCTATCTATTATTATATTCCGCCATATATGACAGACAGCTAGATCTACTGTCACCTGTCTATTAAATGATATTCTGACAGCTATCTAGATCTACTGTCAGCTATCTATTATATTATATTCTGTCAGACTATCTATTATCTTATATCTGTCCAATATTATGACTATTATATTATATTCTGATCATGTCTATTATATTATATTCTCAGTCTATCTATTATATTATATTCTGTCAGATATCTATTATATTATATTCTGTCAGCTATCTATTATATTATATTCTCAGATGTCTATTATATTATAATCTGTCAGCTCTCTATATCTGTCCAATATATATATTTATATTCTGTCAGTCTATTTATATTATATTCTGTCACTATTATATTATATTCTGTCAGCTATCTATTATATTATATTCTGTCAACTGTCTATTATATTATAATCTGTCAGCTATCTATATATTCTGTCAGCTGTCTATTATATTATATTCTGTCAGCTATCTATTATATTATAATCTGTCAGCTATCTATTATATTATATTCTGTCAGCTGTCTATTATATTATATTATATTCTGTCAGCTATCTATTATATTATAATCTGTCAGCTATCTATATATTCTGTCAGCTAGCTATTATATTATATTCTATCAGCTATCTATTCTATTATATTATATTCTGTCAGCTATCTATTATATTATAGTCTGTCAGCTATCTATTATATTACATTCTGTCAGCTATCTATTATATTATAATCTGTCAGCTATCTATATATTCTGTCAGCTATCTATTATATTATATTCTGACCAGCTATCTATTCTATTCTATTATATTCTGTCAGCTGTCTATTATATTATATTCTGTCAGCTGTCTATTTTATTATATTCTGTCAGCTGTCTATTATATTATATATATTATGACAGATGTCTATTTTATTATATTCTGTCAGCTGTCTATCTATTATTATATTCTGTCAGCTAGATCTATTGTATTATAATCTGTCACAGATTATATAGATCTACTGTCAGCTATTATATTATATTATATTCTGTCAGCTATCTATTATATTATGACTGTCCAGCTAGATCTATTATATTATATTCTGACAGACTATCTATTATATTATATTCTGTCAGCTATCTACATATTATATATCTGTCAGTCTCTATTATATATATGACAGATCTATTATATCTACTGTCTCTATTATATATGACAGACCAGCTAGATCTGACAGACCAGCTAGATCTATGTCTCTATTCTGTTATGACTATTATATTATATCTCTGTCACTGTCTATTATGTTCGACACGGGCCAGCTTATCTATATATCTGTCAGCTAGATCTATTCTATATTATATTCTGTCAGCTATCTATTATATTATATTCGTCTATCTATATTATACAGACCAGCTATCTCTACTGTCACTATTATATTATGTCAGACTGTCTATTAGATCTATTCTGTCAGCTATCTATTATATTATATTCTGACAGACCAGCTAGATCTACTGTCTCTATTATGTTACGACTGACCAGCTATATCTATTCTGTCTCTATCTATTATATTATGACAGACCAGCTAGATCTACTGTCTCTATTATATTATGACAGACCAGCTATCTATCTATGTCTCTATTATATTATGACAGACTGCTAGATATATATTCTGTCTATCTATTATATTATATTCTGTCAGACCTATTATATTATATCTCTGTCTCTATTATATTATATTCTGTCAGCTGTCTATTGTCTCTATTATATTATGACAGACCAGCTAGATCTACTGTCTCTATCTATATTATGTTAGCTAGATCTACTGTCTCTGTCTATTATATTATGACAGACCAGCTAGATCTACTGTCTCTATTATGTTATGTCCAGCTAGATCTATGTCTCTATTATATTATGACAGACCAGCTAGATATAATCTGTCTCTATTATATTATACAGACCAGCTAGATCTATTATATTATATTATGACAGACCATTAGATCTACTGTCTCTATCTATTATATTATATTCTGTCAGCTATCTATTATATTTATAATATGACAGACCAGCTAGATCTACTGTCAGCTATCTATTATATTATGACTGTCAGCTAGATCTATTCTATTATATTATGACAGACTGTCAGCTATCTATTATCTATTATATTCTGTCTATCTATTATATTATATTCAGACCAGCTATCTACTGTCTATTATATTATGACAGATCTATTATATTATAGATCTGACAGCTATCTATATATTCTGTCAGCTATCTATTATATTATGACTGACCAGCTATCTATTCTGTCTCTATTATATTCGACAGACCAGCTAGATCTACTATCTATTATATTATACAGTCCAGCTAGATCTACTGTCTCTATTATATTATGACAGACCAGCTAGATCTACTTATATTATATTATGACAGACCATCTATATCTACTGTCAGCTATTATATTATATTACCAGCTAGATCTACTGTCAGCTATTATATTATATTCAGACCAGCTGATCTATGTATATTATGTTCTGACAGCCAGCTATATCTACTGTCTCTATTATATTATATTCTGTCAGCTAGATCTACTTATATTATAATCTGTCAGACAGCTATATCTACTGTCAATATATTATATTATGACTGACCGGCTATCTATTCTGTTATATTATATTATGACAGACCAGCTATATCTACTGTCTCTATTATATTATACAGACCAGCTATCTACTGTCTCTATTATATTATGACAGACCAGCTAGATCTACTGTCTGTCTATTTTATAGATATTCTGTTGTATTATATTATGACCAGCTAGATCTATTATCTGATTATATTATGACAGACCAGCTAGATCTGTCAGCTCTCTATTATATTATGACAGACCAGCTAGATCTACTGTCTCTATTATAATATTCTGACAGACCAGCTAGATCTACTGTCTCTATTATATTATGACAGACCAGCTAGATCTACTGTCTCTATTATATATGACAGACCAGCTAGATCTATTCTGTCTCTATTATGTTATGACAGACCAGCTAGATCTACTGTCTCTATTATATTATGACAGACCAGCTAGATCTACTGTTCTCTATTATATTATATTATGACAGACCAGCTAGATCTACTGTCTCTGTTATATTACGACAGACCTATTCTATAGATCTGTCACTGTCTCTATTATATTATGACAGACCAGCTAGATCTACTGTCTCTATTATATTATAATCGACAGACCAATAGATCTGTCACTGCTCTCTATTATAATATGACAGATCTATTTCTGTTCTGTTATATCTACTGTCATCTATTATATTATAGTCTGACGATAGCTAGATCTGTCAGCTATACTATTATATTATGACAGACCAGCTAGATCTATTCTGTCATATTATATTATGACAGACCAGCTAGATCTACTGTCTCTATTATGTTATGTCAGACCAGCTAGATCTACTGTCTATCTATTATATGACAGACCAGCTAGATCTACTGTCTCTATTATATTATGACAGACCAGCTGATATCTGCAATATCTATTATATTATGACAGACCCTATCTATCTACTGTCTCTATTATATTATAGTCTGACAGACCAGCTAGATCTACTGTCTCTATTATATTATATGACAGACCAGCTAGATCTACTGTCTCTATTATATTATGACAGACCAGCTATTATCTACTGTCTCTATTATAATCTGTCAATATGACAGACCCAGCTAGATCTACTGTCTCTATTATATTCTGACAGACCAGCTAGATCTACTGTCTATCTATTATATTATGACAGACCAGCTAGATCTATTCTATTATATTATGACAGACCAGCTAGATCTACTGTCTCTATTATATTATACTGTCAGCTAGACCATTCTAGATCTACTGTCTATCTATTATATTATACAGACCAGCTGTCTAGATCTGTCTCTCAGCTTATATTATATGACAGACCAGCTAGATATACTGTCTCTATTATATTATATTATGACAGACCCAGCTAGATCTGTCTCTGTCTATTATATTATGACAGACCAGCTGAGATCTACTGTCTCTATTATAATATGACAGACCAGCTAGATCTACTGTCTCTGTTATATTCGACAGACCAGCTAGATCTACTGTCTCTATTATATTATGACAGACCAGCTATCTACTGTGTCTGTTATATATGTTACGACAGACCAGCTAGATCTCTGTCTGTCTCTGTTATGTTATGACAGACCAGCTAGATCTACTGTCTCTATTATATTATGACAGACCAGCTAGATCTACTGTCTCTATTATATTCTGACAGACCAGCTAGATCTACTGTCTCTATTATATTATGACAGACCAGCTAGATCTACTGTCTCTATTATTCTATATGACGACTGTCAGACCATTATATTATATTCTAGATCTACTGTCTATTATATTATGACAGACCAGCTAGATCTACTGTCTATATTATATTATGACAGACCAGCTAGATCTACTGTCTCTATTATATTATATTATAATCTGACAGACCAGCTAGATCTACTGTCTCTATTATATTATGACAGACCAGCTAGATCTACTGTCTCAGCTGTCTATTATATATGACAGACCAGCTAGATCTATGTCTATTATATTCTGACAGACCAGCTAGATCTGTCTGTCTCTATTATATTATATTCTGTCACAGACCAGCTAGATCTACTGTCTCTATTATATTATACAGACCAGCTAGATCTGCACTGTCTCTTATATTATATTATGACAGACCAGCTAGATCTACTGTCTCTATTATATTCGACAGACCAGCTAGATCTACTGTCTCTCTATTATTATGACAGACCAGCTAGATCTACTGTCTCTATTATATTTATGACAGACCAGCTAGATCTATTCTCTCATTTATATCTATTATACCAGCTAGATCTGACACCTCTATTATATTATGACAGCTTAGATCTACTGTCAGCTCTATTATATTATGACAGACCAGCTAGATCTATTTCTATTATATTATGACAGACCAGCTAGATCTACTGTCTCTGTTATTGTTATGACAGACCAGCTAGATCTACTGTCTCTATTATATTATGACAGACCAGCTAGATCTCTATTATATTATATTCTGACAGACCAGCTAGATCTACTGTCTCTATTATATTATATTCTGACAGCTAGCTATATCTACTGTCTCTATTATATTATGACAGACCAGCTAGATCTACTGTCTCTATTATATTATGACAGACCAGCTAGATTATATTCTGTCAGCTCTATTATATTATGACAGACCAGCTGTCTACTGTCTCTATTATCTTATATTATGACAGACCAGCTAGATCTACTGTTTCTATTCTATATTATATTATGACAGACCAGCTAGATTATCTGTCAGCTGTCTATTTTGTTATATTAGCTGTCTATTTTATTATATTCTACGACAGACTATTCAGCTAGATCTACTGTCTATTATATTATGACAGACCAGCTGATCTATTATATTATATTATGTCAGACCGTCTAGATCTGTAAGCTATCTATTATATTATAATCTGACAGCTATCTATATATTCTGAGCCAGCTATTATCTTAATTTCTGTCTCTATTCCTATTAATATACAGACCTGTCAGCTAGATCTACTGTCTCTATTATATATATGACAGACCTAGCTGTTATAATCTGTCGGCTATCTATATTATCTATTATATTAGATCTGTCAGCTCTATTATATTATATTCTGACCAGCTAGATCTACTGTCTATTATATTATATTATGACAGACCTATTCTAGATCTACTGTCTCTATCTATTATATATGACAGACCAGCTAGATCTACTGTCTCTATTATAATATGACAGACCAGCTAGATCTACTGTCTCTATTATAATTATGACAGACCAGCTAGATCTACTGTCTCTATTATATTATCTGTCACAGACCAGCTAGATCTATTCTGTTTCTCTATTATATTATATTCTGTCAGCTATCTATTATATTATAT
>NW_026282222.1:0-12857 GCF_023373465.1 Oncorhynchus keta | reverse complement strand
TCATATGGTATGGCTGCTTTAGTGTGATAGTCAGAATTAGAAGTGTGTGTGTGTGTGGTGTGTGTGTGTGTGTGTGTGTGTGTGTGTGTGTGTGTGTGTGTGTGTGTGTGTGTGTGTGTGTGTGTGTGTGTGTGTGTGTGTGTGTGTGTGTGTGTGTGCGCGTGTGTGTGTTAAGGATGTGACAAAAGCAAAACATTTCTTGAAGTTGCAATATACAGAATTTGCATTTCAGTTAATGTGACAAAACCAAGCAATTTGTACAATCTAAAACCACTGTGAAATATATTTTCAATACACCCCAAATATTTGTATTTGTTTTAGCTGTTTGAAGCTGGGGTACAAAACCGAAAGTGGAAAAAAAATCAGAACAACAAAACTTAAGAACAGGAAGCATATAAATAGAGCACAGATCTTAGACTTGCTCTTTTCGATGAGAGTGACAGATCTATAACGCGCGTTTCTTTGTGAATGTGGTCGGATCGGCCTCAAAACATACACGTTTCTGCATGAACATTGAAACAGCAATTTTTTTGTATCGTTTAAACGACATGACGAACACCTGCTCTTCCCGTGACATAGACTGTCCAGGGGAATCCAGCTGAAAGCTACGATCCCTTATTGATGTCACTTATTAAATCCACTTCAATCAGTGTAGATGAAGGGGAGGAGGCGGGTTAAAGAAGGATCTTTATGCCCAATTTGTAAGTCGCTCTGGATAAGAGCGTCTGCTAAATGACTTAAATGTAAATGTAAATGAGACAATTGAGACATGGATTGTGTGTGTGGGTGCCGTTCATTCGGAGGGTGAATGGGCAACACAAAATATTTAAGGTTCTTTGAACAGGGCGTGGTAGTAGGTGCCAGGAGCACCTGTTTGTGTCAAGAACTGCAACGCTGCTGGGTTTTTAACGCTCGCCAACAGTTTCCCGTCTGAAGAATGGTCCACCACCCAAAGGACATCGAGCCAACTTGATACAACTGAGTGAAGCATTGGAGTCAACATGGTCCACCACCCAAAGGACATCCAGCCAACTTGATACAACTGTAGGAAGCATTGGAGTCAACATGGACCACCACCCAAAGGACACATCTAGCCAACTTGGATAACCGTAGGAAGCATTGAGCCAACATGGACCACCACCCAAAGGACATCCAGCCAACTTGATACAACTGGAGGAAGCATTGGAGTCAACATGGACCACCACCCAAAGGACATCCAGCCAACTTGATACAACTGGAGGAAGCATTGGAGTCAACATGGTCCACCACCCAAAGGACATCCAGCCAACTGATACAACTGTAGAAGCATTGGAGCCAACATGGACCACCCAAAGGACATCCAGCCAACTTGATACAACTGTAGGAAGCATTGGAGTCACATGGTCCACCACCCAAAGGACATCCAGTCAACTTGGATACACAGCTGTAAGAAGCATTGGAGTCAACATGGTCCCCCAAAGGACATCCAGCTCAACTTGACAACTGTAGGTGCCAGTCAACATGGTCCACCACCCAAAGGACATCCAGCCAACTTGATAACTGTAGGGAAGCATTGGAGTCGACATGGTCCACCACCCAAGGACATCCAGCCAACTTGATACAACTGGAGGAAGCATTGAGTCCAACATGGTCCACCACCCAAAGGACATCCAGCCAACTTGATACAACTGGAGGAAGCATTGAGTCAACATGGTCCACCACCCAAAGGACATCCAGCCAACTTGATACAACTGGAGGAAGCATTGAGTCAACATGGACCACCACCCAAAGGGACATCCAGCCAACTTGGATACAACTGTAGGAAGCATTGAGTCAACATGGTCCACCACCCAAAGGACATCCAGCCAACTTGATACAACTGGAGGAAGCATTGGAGTCAACATGGTCCACCACCCAAAGGACATCCAGCCAACTTTGATACAACTGGAGGAAGCATTGGAGTCAACATGGACCACCACCCAAAGGACATCCAGCCAACTTGATACAACTGTAGGAAGCATTGGAGTCAACATGGTCCACCACCCAAAGGACATCCAGCCAACTTGATACAACTGTAGGAAGCATTGGAGTCAACATGGTCCACCACCCAAAGGACATCGAGCCAACTTGATACAACTGTAGGAAGCATTGGAGTCAACATGGTCCACCACCCAAAGGACATCGAGCCAACTTGATACAACTGTAGGAAGCATTGGAGTCAACATGGTCCACCACCCAAAGGACATCCAGCCAACTTGATACAACTGGAGGAAGCATTGGAGTCAACATGGACCACCACCCAAAGGACATCCAGCCAACTTGATACACTGTAGGAAGCATTGGAGTCAAATATGGTCCACCACCCAAAGGGACATCCAGCCAACTTGATACAACTGTAGGAAGCATTGGAGTCAACATGGTCCACCACCCAAAGGACATCCAGCCAACTTGATACAACTGTAAGAAGCATTGGAGTCAACATGGTCCACCACCCAAAGGACATCCAGCCAACTTGATACAACTGTAGGAAGCATTGGAGTCAACATGGTCCACCACCCAAAGGACATCCAGCCAACTTGGATACAACTGTAGGGAAGCATTGGAGTCAACATGGTCCACCACCCAAAGGACATCCAGCCAACTTGGATACAACTGGAGGAAGCATTGAGTCAACATGGTCCACCACCCAAAGGACATCCAGCCAACTTGATACAACTGTCGGACGATTGGAGTCAACATGGACCAGCATCCCTGTGGAACGCTTCAACACCTTGTAGAGTCCATGCCCTGACGAATTGAGATGGTCCTTGCCTATAACCGCTAGGGTCAAATGCAGTTTCCTCTAAATCAAATCAAATCAAATTTATTTACATAGCCCTCGTACATCAGCTGATATCTCAAAGTGCTGTACAGAAAACCCAGCCTAAAACCCCAAACAGCAAAACAATGCAGGTGTAAAAGCACGGTGGCTAGGAAAACTCCCTAGAAAGGCCAAAACCTAGAAGAAACCTAGAGAGGAACCGGGCTATGTGGGGTGGCCAGTCCTCTGGCTGTGCCGGTAGAGATTATAACAGAACATGACCAAGATGTTCAAATGTTCATAAATGACCAAAGCATGGTCGAATAATAATAAGGCAGAACAGTTGAAACTGGAGCAGCAGTCAGGTGGAATGGGGACAGCAAGGAGCCATCATGTCAGGTAGTCCTGGGGCACTGTCCTAGGGCTCAGGTCCTCCGAGAGAGAGAGAGAAAGAAAGAGAGAATTAGAGAGAGCATATGTGGGGTGGCCAGTCCTCTTTGGCTGTGCCGGGGTGGAGATTATAACAGAACGTGGCCAAGATGTTCAAATGTTCATAAATGACCCAGCATGGTTGAATAATAGTAAGGCAGAACAGTTGAAACTGAGCAGGAGCATGGCCAGGTGGACTGGGGACAGCAAGGAGTCCTCATGTCAGGTAGTCCTGGGACATGGTCCTAGGGCCCAGGCCAGTTGAAACTGAGCAGCAGCATGGCCAGGTGGACTGGGGACAGCAAGGAGTCATCATGTCAGGTAGTCCTGGGGCATGGTCCTAGGGCTCAGGTCCTCCGAGAGAGAAAAGAAAGAGAGAAGGAGAGAATTAGAGAACGCACACTCTAGATTCACACACAGGACACCGAATAGACAGGAGAAGTACTCCAGATATAACAAACTGACCCTAGCCCCCGACACATAAACTACTGCAGCATAAATACTGGAGGCTGAGACAGGAGGGGTCAGAGACACTGTGGCCCCATCCGAGGACACCCCGACAGGGCCAAACAGGAAGGATATAACCCCACCCACTTTGCCAAAGCACAGCCCCCACACCACTAGAGGGATATCTTCAACCACCAACTCACCATCCTGAGACACAAGCCGGAGTATAGCCCACAAAGATCTCCGCCACGGTACAACCCAAGGGGGGCAACCCAGACAGGCCGACCACAACAGTGAATCAACCCACCCAGGTGACGCACCCCCAGGGACGGCACGAGAGAGCCCCAGCAAGCCAGTGACTCAGCCCCGTAACAGGGTTAGAGGCAGAGAATCCCAGTGGAAAGAGGGGAACCGGCCAGGCAGAGACAGCAAGGGCGGTTCGTTGCTCCAGAGCCTTTCCGTTCACCTTCCCACTCCTGGGCCAGACTACACTCAATCATATGACCCACTGAAGAGATGAGTCTTCAGTAAAGACTTAAAGGTTGAGACCGAGTTTGCGTCTCTGACATGGGTAGGCAGACCGTTCCATAAAAATGGAGCTCTATAGGAGAAAGCCCTGCCTCCAGCTGTTTGCTTAGAAATTCTAGGGACAATTAGGAGGCCTGCGTCTTGTGACCGTAGCGTACGTGTAGGTATGTACGGCAGGACCAAATCAGAGAGGTAGGTAGGAGCAAGCCCATGTAATGCTTTGTAGGTTAGCAGTAAAACCTTGAAATCAGCCCTTGCTTTGACAGGAAGCCAGTGTAGAGAGGCTAGCACTGGAGTAATATGATCAAATTTTTTGGTTCTAGTCAGGATTCTAGCAGCCGTATTTAGCACTAACTGAAGTTTATTTAGTGCTTTATCCGGGTAGCCGGAAAATAGAGCATTGCAGTAGTCTAACCTAGAAGTGACAAAAGCATGGATTAATTTTTCTGCATCATTTTTGGACAGAAAGTTTCTGATTTTTCCAATGTTACGTAGATGGAAAAAAGCTGTCCTCGAAATGGTCTTGATATGTTCTTCAAAAGAGAGATCAGGGTCCAGAGTAACGCCGAGGTCCTTCACAGTTTTATTTGAGACGACTGTACAACCATTAAGATTAATTGTCAGATTCAACAGAAGATCTCTTTGTTTCTTGGGACCTAGAACAAGCAACCATGACTCTACCATAGTCATGGCTACCAGACGATGCTTACTGCCCTCGCCTCGCCATCAACCAAGGTATTTAATGCTGTTATCTGCTGTGTGCCTCTCCTCCAAGTTCTCAGTTGTCAGTACGTACTTCATGTCCCACCTCGTCAGTGTGATGGCTCCTGCTGTAATGTATACGACAGTGTGTTCATAGGACGCCCAACGATCTGTGGTTTATGCCACGTATGGTGTCGGAGAGCAGAGCAGCCATTGTCCCATTTCTGTATCAGGGCCGTCACGTTTTTGTGGCATGTTGTAGTCTGTTTCTATATACTGTACGACAGTATTAGGGCATCGAAGCCCACATCCTCTACCATTTACAATGGCTACATATCAACTGACTGTACGCCGACAGGGCACAAGCCCACATCCTCTACCATTTACAATGGCTACATATCAACTGACTGTACGCCGACAGGGCATCGAAGCCCACATCCTCTACCATTTACAATGGCTACATATCAACTGACTGTACGCCGACAGGGCATCGAAGCCCACATCCTCTACCATTTACAATGGCTACATATCAACTGACTGTACGCCGACAGGGCATCGAAGCCCAATCCTCCTCTCTACTCATTTACAATGGCTACATATCAACTGACTGCACGCCGACAGGGCATCGAAGCCCACATCCTCTACCATTTACAATGGCTACATATCAACTGACTGTACGCCGACAGGGCATCGAAGCCCACATCCTCTACCATTTACAATGGCTACATATCAACTGGGACTGACGCCGACAGGGCATCGAAGCCCACATCCTCTACCATTTACAATGGCTACATATCAACTGACTGTACGCCGACAGGGCATCGAAGCCCACATCCTCTACCAATCGCCGCTTTGATCATTTCTGTAATTTGCTAAAGTGCACACCAAAAAAAGGAAAATGTCTTTCTTTAGTGTGTGTTTATATATATATGTGTGTGTGTGTGTGTGTGTGTGTGTGTGTGTGTGTGTGTGTGTGTGTGTGTGTGTGTGTGTGTGTGTGTGTGTGTGTGTGTGTGTGTGTGTGTGTGTGTGTGTGTGTGCTGGTCAGTTTGGTTTTGAGTGGTGTTGTTTACGCACAGAGACAATGAAAAAAGAAAGAAAGTGGTTTCCTATTTTTGTGCAGGAAACTGCTACTTTTAGCGAGCGAGAAAGAGACGTGCATTCCTCGAACAAAAAAAAACAACTGAAGAGTAAGAGACGAGAATGCACAGAGGGAGAGACTTAGTGGGGCAAACAAGAAGAGGAGAAAGAGAGAGATTAGGGAAGCATACAAACGGTGTGTGTGTGTGTGTGTGTGTGTGTGTGTGTGTGTGTGTGTGTGTGTGTGTGTGTGTGTGTGTGTGTGTGTGTGTGTGTGTGTGTGTGTGTGTGGTCCCACCCTGTGTGTGTGTGTGTAGTCCCACCCTGTGTGTGTGTGTGTGTGTGTGTGTGTGTGTGTGTGTGTGTGTGTGTGTGTGTGTGTGTGTGTGTGTGTGTGTGTGTAGTCCCACCCTGTGTGTGTGTGTAGTCCCCACCCTGTGTTCTGTGTGTGTGTGTGTGTGTGTGTGTGTGTGTGTGTGTGTGTGTGTGTGTGTGTGTGTGTGTGTGTGTGTGTGTGTGTGTGTGTGTGTAGTCCCACCCTGTGTGTGTGTGTAGTCCCACCCTGTGTCTCTGTGTGTGTGTGTGTGTGTGTGTGTGTGTGTGTGTGTGTGTGTGTGTGTGTGTGTGTGTGTGTGTGTGTGTGTGTGTATGTGTTGTGTGTTGTGTATGTGTGTGTGTGTGTGTGTGTGTGTGTGTGTGTGTGTGTGTGTGTGTGTGTGTGTGTGTGTGTGTGTAGTCCCACCTGTGTGTGTGTGGGTCCCACCCTGTGTTCTGTGTGTGTGTGTGTGTGTGTGTGTGTGTGTGTGTGTGTGTGTGTGTGTGTGTGTGTGTGTGTGTGTGTGTGTGTGTGTGTGTTGTGTGTGTGTGTGTGTGTGTGTGTGTGTCTGACTCCCTCGAGATTCCAAGCCCCACCTCCCTTTCACCAGCCAGATGAGAACAGACAAGAGCAGAGAGGAGTGGAGGGAGGGAGAGAGAGAGAGAGGAGGATGGAGGGAGGGAGAGAGAGAACATGAGACAGACGAGGGAGGAGGTGGGAGGGAGGAGAGAGAGAGAGAGAGAGAGAACATGAGACAGACGAGAGAGTGTGTGAGGGAGGGCGAGAGAGAGAGAGAGAGAGAGAACATGAGACAGACGAGAGAGTGAGGGAGGGAGAGAGAGAGAGAGAGAGAGAGAACATGAGACAGACGAGAGAGTGTGAGGGAGGGAGAGAGACAGAGAGAGTAAAGCAGTGTCAGAAAGCCAGAGGAGGGAGGAGTTGAGAGGGACAGAGAGAGTAGGCAGTGTCAGAAAGCCAGAGGAGGGAGGAGTTGAGAGAGACAGAGAGAGTAGGGCAGTGTCAGAAAGCCAGAGGAGGGAGGAGTTGAGAGAGACAGAGAGAGAAGGGTATCAGAAAGCCAGAGGAGGGAGGAGTTGAGAGAGACAGAGAGAGTAGGGGCAGTATCAGAAAGCCAGAGGAGGGAGGAGTTGAGAGAGACAGAGAGAGTAGGGCAGTATCAGAAAGCCAGAGGAGGGAGGAGTTGAGAGAGTAGGGCAGTGTCAGAGAGCCAGAGGAGGGAGGAGTTGAGAGAGACAGAGAGAGTAGGGCAGTGTCAGAAAGCCAGAGGAGGGAGGAGTTGAGAGAGACAGAGAGAGTAGGGCAGTGTCAGAGAGCCAGAGGAGGGAGGAGTTGAGAGAGACAGAGAGAGTAGGGCAGTGTCAGAGAGCCAGAGGAGGGAGGAGTTGAGAGAGACAGAGAGAGTAGGGCAGTGTCAGAGAGCCAGAGGAGGGAGGAGTTGAGAGAGACAGAGAGAGTAGGGCAGTGTCAGAAAGCCAGAGGAGGGAGGAGTTGAGAGAGGCAGAGAGAGTAGGGCAGTATCAGAAAGCCAGAGGAGGGAGGAGTTGAGAGAGACAGAGAGAGTAGGGCAGTGTCAGAGAGCCAGAGGAGGGAGGAGTTGAGAGAGACAGAGAGAGTAGGGCAGTGTCAGAGAGCCAGAGGAGGGAGGAGAGAGAGACAGAGAGAGTAGGGCAGTATCAGAAAGCCAGAGGAGGGAGGAGTTGAGAGAGACAGAGAGAGTAGGGCAGTGTCAGAAAGCCAGAGGAGGGAGGAGTTGAGAGAGACAGAGAGAGAGTAGGGCAGTATCAGAAAGCCAGAGGAGGGAGCTGATACAGAGAATGAGGGAGGGTTAGAGGAGGTGGAGGAGGAGTTAGTGTGTGAACGATGAAGCGATAGCCTTGATGAAATCAACAGCTTGTTCACTGGTCGGACTTTCCCAAGACTGCATGGTGGTCTGCACGTCTCACACACTCCCCTGTCGGACACACACGCACGGCTGTAGCCGGGACTAACGGTAAGAGCGATGGCAAGCCTCTTGACCTCAGGATCAGGGTTAGGGTGTGGGAGGGTGGGCAAACATACAGGAAGTAGTGGTGAACGAAAGTGAGTGTTCACTCTCTCCATCTTCTCTTTTTCATTTCTGGGGACTCCTGAAGTAAAGCAGTGGAAAGAATGAGTGAAGGAAGGAGTTGGTTTCTAGGAATGACGATCCAGGAGTGAATAGTTTGGGAAAGAGAGGGGGTGAGAGACCGAGAAAGGGAAAGAGAGAACGAGAAAGGGAAAGAGAGGGGGTGAGAGAACGAGAAAGGGAAAGAGAGAGGGGGTGAGAGAACGAGAAAGGGAAAGGGAGAACGAGAAAGGGAAAGAGAGAGGGGGTGAGAGAACAAGAAAGGGAAAGAGAGAACGAGAAAGGGAAAGAGAGAAAAAGCCATAACTTTGGAATACTTTTTGTGACTTTTTTTTCTCCAATCTTTACAACATCACTTCAATGCCTTCTAACCTTTAAACAACCAGCTCAATGCCTTCTAACCTTTAAACAATCAGCTCAATGCTTTCTAACCTTTAAACAACCAGCTCAATGCTTTCTAACCTTTAAACAACCAGCTCAATGCTTTCTAACCTTTAAACAACCAGCTCAATGCTTTCTAACCTTTAAACAACCAGCTCAATGCTTTCTAACCTTTAAACAACCAGCTCAATGCTTTCTAACCTTTAAACAACCAGCTCAATGCCTTCTAACCTTTAAACAACCAGCTCAATGCTTTCTAAAATTTAAACAACCAGCTGAATGCTTTCTAGCCTTTAAACAACCAGCTCAATGCTTTCTAACCTTTAAACAACCAGCTCAATGCTTTCTAACCTTTAAACAACCAGCTCAATGCTTTCTAACCTTTAAACAACCAGCTCAATGCTTTCTAACCTTTAAACAACCAGCTCTATGCTTTCTAACCTTTAAACAACCAGCTCAATGCTTTCTTTGTCTGTACAATGTAGTCTGTTACATATTAGACATGAATGTTTATTGTTTCTCTACATACGGTCTGGTTTATTTCTCTAGTAAACAAGGTTTGACATTTTTCTGTTGGAGAGGATGTCAGAACGGGAAATACTCTTCAGAACTGAGAAGTCATTTTGGGATTGATCTTGATGATGATGAGGAGGAGGGAAGATTCTGATGGTAGTTTAACATAATGCCATGTGCATACTTGTGTTTTGATCTAGCTGTTTGACCAGGTGTTGTGTTAGTGTGTCATTACCCACAGACGGGCTATTCTCCAGAGTTACTGCTGCGTTACGCTGGGGCACTACCTGACATAGATCTGTTGTCGCACCGCATTGTCCCTCTCAGGTCACTGTCCCTCTCAGGCCACTTCATCTGGTGAGCTCACAGTCCCCTGCAGCCAAACGAAAGACTGAAGGGGTCAAATCATCTGGTCAGATCATTGATACGACTGTGCTACGGTCAAAGGAACGAGTCAAAACTGTTTTATAACGACAAAATAAATATTAGAACTATTAGACTTAAAGGGTCAATGAAAGCGTTGTGTTGTTATCTGGTAAACTGAGAGGGGACACTCACACCTGGCTTTGTGGACTGAGAGGTCAGGTGAATTATTCAGCAGTTGATTGTTGAGAGTTTTTGTGTTCTCTGTGCTCCGGTCTAAAAGAGTTGTACTGTGAAAGACTGTCACTGTCGTGTAGACTGATCCGTCTCACTTCTCTCCCCTCCAACACCACAACTTTACATTGACGTCAGTGCATCAGACAGTACATGGTCAGGTGAATTCCACTGCTTTACAGGAAGTGTTACTCATCTACAGACTGTATCCACCCAAGGTGCTTCCGTATCTCCCCTAACCACTGATTTCTGATCAGTTCTCCTCAGCCCAGGTCAAACCTAGATGGATCAGAACCTAAATATTACATCTGTTCCTGGATAAGTGGTTTAAAAGTCATAATGATAACTCTCCCAACACATGATGTTACTCAAGTCGATGATGTCATCTCAACAGTAAGTAAGTGACTCAACCAGGAAGTGTGAGTCTGAAATGGCTCCCTGTTCCCTTTTTTAGTTCAGTACTTTTGAGCAGGGTCCAAAGTAGTGTACTATCTAGGAATTAGGATGCCATTGAAGATGCACCCAAGTTCACTCCATCCTGAGAGTAATTCCCAGGGTTGGGGAGTACGGAATACCGAACCCCCAAAATGGTAACTACAATCCGTTACGTTAA
Organism: Oncorhynchus keta; assembly: GCF_023373465.1. Taxonomy (NCBI): domain Eukaryota; kingdom Metazoa; phylum Chordata; class Actinopteri; order Salmoniformes; family Salmonidae; genus Oncorhynchus; species Oncorhynchus keta. The sequence goes on along the minus strand of NW_026282222.1, from coordinate 2,347 downwards.
CAGCAAAGACTATTGTAATTAGATCACAGACACCTTTGAAAATAAATAGATCATTACATGCCTCATGAGTGTTGTTCAACTGTCACACTACATTAGAACCACAAATATAAACAGGGTTTTTCTCTAATGTTTGTAAACACTGTCAATGTAAACAAACCACTGTATAGCCTCATAAGATGGTTAAAACGATCATTGTGACATCATGGATGGTCATTCTTTGCGTCTATAGCTCTGTCTATTAATCTGAGAATGGTTACATTTCTCCAGGCCCATTCCTCAGCTTTTTAACCAAAACAGAGGCGGGGCGACCGTTTTGTTAATGTTTCATCTGTGGATTTGCCCTTTAAACAGGTGCATATTATCAAGATACCAAAGTGTCACTAACAAAAAGGTCAACAATAGGCCTATAGCAAATGTAGCATATGGAATTCATTTTTCACATGTAAATAGCACTTTTCAGTAGTGCTCAAAGCCATTCCATGAGCACAGCCTTTTATTTTTCAACTCAACTCAATGAGCCCAATCAGTCCTCCATGACAACACAATGATAAACAACACAGTAGGGCTGGCTAATAAATCCTTCGTTTTGGGGTCATTCTCAGGTAAAACTATTTGACTAATCTATACTTCCATATTTCCAAGTCCTATTCTTGAAGATCAAGGGGTATAACATTTTATTGCAATGACTAGAATTCCGATTATATATATTTGACCTTTATTTAACGAGGTAAGTCAGTTAAGAACAAATTGTTATTTTCAATGACGGCCTAGGAACTGACTGTTCAGGGGCAGAACAGGACTTTGGTTTTTAATGTAGATATATAATTTAATCATGTTATTATACGTAACAGAAAGCGATGGGTTAGAAGAAGCCCACATAACCAACCCATACAGTCAAATGTAACATCCATATAAGGCCGGCTGTGTAAACTTTAACATGGATTTATCCTGCAATAGATGTTGTTCAATTGGTTACATACATGTTGTCTTCTTCTAATGCCTCAAACACATTTAATCCCAATGTTTTTTCCCCAGACATGAAAATATCCAAATCAAGTGTCATTAGTAACCCTTTGAAGTAATCAATCATTATTTATTTTTTTGTTAATGGAAAAGTAGGTGAAAAGGTGCGTTTTATGGTGGGTCACAATTGTGACTGGTGGGATAATGTTACGTATAATGAATTAACATATTTCTCCTATGCAGTTATCAAAGTTATTTTAAATCCCAGCTCAGTTATGAGCACATTTAAACTGTCACTAGCAGTCCCCAGCCCAGTTATTAACACATTTAAACTGTCACTAGCAGTCCCCAGCCCAGTTATGAGCACATTTAAAACTGTCACTAGCAGTCCCCAGCCAAGTTATTAACACATTTAAAACTGTCACGTGCAGTCCCCAGCCCAGTTATTAACACATTTAAAACTGTCACGTGCAGTCCCCAGCCCAGTTATGAGCACATTTAAACTGTCACTAGCAGTCCCCAGCCCAGTTATGAGCACATTTAAAACTGTCACTAGCAGTCCCCAGCCCAGTTATGAGCACATTTAAACTGTCACTAGCAGTCCCCAGCCCAGTTATGAGCACATTTAAAACTGTCACTAGCAGTCCCCAGCCAAGTTATTAACACATTTAAAACTGTCACGTGCAGTCCCCAGCCCAGTTATGAGCACATTTAAACTGTCACTAGCAGTCCCCAGCCCAGTTATGAGCACATTTAAAACTGTCACTAGCAGTCCCCAGCCCAGTTATGAGCACATTCAAAACTGTCACATTCTAGTGTGACTATTTTACACATCAAAAACCCTTATATAACCCCGATATGAATACTGAGAGCAAAGACAACAACCATCAACATTGTTACTTTAGTGCAACATGTACTGAATATTGTAACTTTATTGTAACAGTACTTTAGTGCAATATTTAATTTAATTTTTTAAATTATACCTTTATTTAACCAGGCAAGTCAGTTAAGAACATATTCTTAGTTTCAATGACGGCCTAGGAACAGTGGGTTAACTGCCTGTTCAGGGGCAGAACGACAGATTTGTACCTTGTCAGCTCGGGGGTTTGAACTCACAACCTTCCGGTTACTAGTCCAACGCTCTAACCACTAGGCTACGCTGCCGCCCCATATTCATTGTAACATTGTCATTGTGACATTTTAGGGCAACATTCACTAACAACTGTATAGCAGTCGTGTGAGTCATTCCCACTGAACATAGAGGTAACATTTAGGAGAGAGGTAGCCTGTAGAATATTCATTCAAGTAGAGGCCTACACTGAACAAAATACAAGTATATATAAAAAGCACCACTGCACAATGGTGCTTATATATATATATATAA
>NW_026282221.1:0-10444 GCF_023373465.1 Oncorhynchus keta | reverse complement strand
AATGGAGCTGAAGGGTGGGACTGGATGGTGTTGAGAGATAGATGGGAGGGGTTGAATGGAGCTGAAGGGTGGGACTGGATGGTGTTGAGAGATAGATGGGAGGGGTTGAATGGAGCTGTAGGGTTGGACTGGATGGTGTTAAGAGATAGATGAGAGGGGTTGAATGGAGCTGAAGGGTGGGACTGGATGGTGTTGAGAGGTAGATGGGAGGGGTTGAATGGAGCTGAAGGGTGGGACTGGATGGTGTTAAGAGATAGATGAGAGGGGTTGAATGGAGCTGAAGGGTGGGACTGGATGGTGTTGAGAGATAGATGGGAGGGGTTGAATGGAGCTGAAGGGTGGGACTGGATGGTGTTAAGAGATAGATGAGAGGGGTTGAATGGAGCTGAAGGGTGGGACTGGATGGTGTTGAGAGATAGATGGGAGGGTTGAATGGAGCTGAAGGGTGGGACTGGATGGTTTTAAGAGATAGATGGGAGGGGTTGAATGGAGCTGAAGGGTGGGACTTGATGGTGTTGAGAGATAGATGGGAGGGGTTGAATGGAGCTGAAGGGTGGGACTGGATGGTGTTGAAGATAGATGAGAGGGTTGAATGGAGCTGAAGGGTGGGACTGGATGGTGTTGAGAGAGATAGATGGGAGGGTTGAATGGAGCTGAAGGTGGGACTGGATGGTGTTGAGAGATAGATGAGAGGGTTGAATGGAGCTGAATTGTGGGACTGGATGGTGTTGAGAGATAGATGGGAGGGGTTGAATGGAGCTGAAGGGTGGGACTGGATGGTGTTAAGAGGTAGATGGGAGGGTTGAATGGAGCTGAAGGGTGGGACTGGATGGTGTTAAGAGGTAGATGGGAGGGTTGAATGGAGCTGAAGGGTGGGACTGGATGGTGTTGAGAGGCAGATGGGAGGGTTGAATGGAGCTGAAGGGTGGGACTGGATGGTGTTAAGAGATAGATGAGAGGGGTTGGATGGAGCTGAAGGTGGGACTGGATGGTGTTGAGAGGTAGATGGGAGGGGTTGAATGGAGCTGAAGGGTGGGACTGGATGGTGTTAAGAGATAGATGAGAGGGGTTGAATGGAGCTGAAGGGTGGGACTGGATGGTGTTAAGAGGTAGATGGGAGGGGTTGAATGGAGCTGAAGGGTGGGACTGGATGGTGTTGAGAGATAGATGAGAGGGGTTGAATGGAGCTGAAGGATGGGACTGGATGGTGTTAAGAGATAGATGGGAGGGGTTGAATGGAGCTGAAGGGTGGGACTGGATGGTGTTAAGATATAGATGAGAGGGGTTGAATGGAGCTGAAGGGTGGGACTGGATGGTGTTGAGAGGTAGATGGGAGGGGTTGAATGGAGCTGAAGGGTGGGACTGGATGGTGTTAAGAGATAGATGAGAGGGGTTGGATGGGCTGAAGGTGGGACTGGATGGTGTTAAGATATAGATGAGAGGGTTGAATGGGCTGAAGGTGGGACTGGATGGTGTTGAGAGGTAGATGGGAGGGTTGAATGGAGCTGAAGGGTGGGACTGGATGGTGTTAAGAGATAGATGAGAGGGTTGGATGGAGCTGAAGGTGGGACTGGATGGTGTTGAGAGAGATAGATGAGAGGGGTTGAGATAGAACTGAAGGGTGGGACTGGATGGTGTTGAGAGATAGATGGGAGGAGTTGAATGGAGCTGAAGGTGGGACTGGATGGTGTTGAGAGATAGATGAGAGGGTTGAATGGAGCTGAAGGATGGGACTGGATGGTGTTAAGAGATAGATGGGAGGGTTGAATGGAGCTGAAGGGTGGGACTGGATGGTGTTAAGATATAGATGAGAGGGTTGAATGGAGCTGAAGGGTGGGACTGGATGGTGTTGAGAGGTAGATGGGAGGGTTGAATGGAGCTGAAGGGTGGGACTGGATGGTGTTAGAGATAGATGGGAGGGGTTGGATGGAGCTGAAGGGTGGGACTGGATGGTGTTAAGAGATAGATGAGAGGGTGTTGATAATGGAGCTGAAGGGTGGGACTGGATGGTGTTGAGAGATAGATGGGAGGGGTTGAATGGAGCTGAAGGTGGGACTGGATGGTGTTAAGAGATAGATGAGAGGGGTTGAATGGAGCTGAAGGGTGGGACTGGATGGTGTTGAGAGATAGATGGGAGGGGTTGAATGGAGCTGAAGGGTGGGACTGGATGGTGTTAAGAGGTAGATGGAGGGTTGAATGGAGCTGAAGGGTGGGACTGGATGGTGTTGAGAGATAGATGAGGGGGTTGAATGGAGCTGAAGGATGGGACTGGATGGTGTTAAGAGATAGATGGGAGGGTTGAATGGAGCTGAAGGGTGGGACTGGATGGTGTTAAGATATAGATGAGAGGGTTGAATGGAGCTGAAGGGTGGGACTGGATGGTGTTGAGAGGTAGATGGGAGGGTTGAATGGAGCTGAAGGGTGGGACTGGATAGTGTTGAGAGGTAGATGGGAGGGGTTTAATGGAGCTGAAGGGTGGGACTGGATGGTGTTAAGAGATAGATGAGAGGGTTGAATGGAGCTGAAGGGTGGGACTGGATGGTGTTGAGAGATAGATGGGAGGGTTGAATGGAGCTGAAGGTTGGGACTAATAACAACTAATAACAACAAGATACCTAATGTAAAATAGACTGTGTCCATAAAATGTATATAGTATGTGTAATCTGGAAATACAGGCCAAAGCGTTGTTGTTCACTATTTTGCTCTAATTGGGGAGGGGTGGTGGAGTTGGAGGGTAATAAAGGAAAAAAATGTTTTCAAGATGTGTATATACACTACCATTCAAATGTTTGTGGTCACTTATTGTCAAGATGTTGACAAGGGGTATAAATAATGAGTTTTAGTTGAAATAATAAATGTGTCCTTCAAACTTTGATTTCGTCAAAGAATCCTCCCTTTCCAGCAATTACAGCCCTGCTGACCTTTGGCATTCTAGTTGTCAATTTGTTGAGGTAATCTGAAGAGATTTCACCCCATGCATCCTGAAGCACCTCCCACAAGTTGGATTGGCTTGATGGGCACTTTTTACTACCATACGGTCAAGCTGCTCAAACAACAGCTCAATAAGGTTGAGATCCGGTGACTGTGCTGGCCACTCCATCCATTATAGACAGAATACCAGATGACTGCTTCTTCCCTAAATAGTTATTGCATAGTTTGGAGCTGTGCTTTGGGTCATTGTCCTGTTGTAGGAGGAAATTGGCTCCAATTAAAGCTGTCCACAGGGTATGGCATGGCGTTGCAAAAATGGAGTGATAGCCTTCCTTCTTCAAGATCAGTTTTACCATGTACAAATCTCCCACTTTACCACCAAAGCAGCCCCAGACCATCACATTGCCTCCAACATGCTTGACAGATGGCACCTTTTCATTTTTTCTGCATCTCCCAAATGTTCTTCTTTGTGATCCGAACACCTCAAACTTAGATTAGTCTGTCCATAACACTTTTTCCAATCTTCCTCTGTCCAGAGTCTGTGTTCTTTTGCCCATCTTAATCTTTTATTTTTATTGGCCAGTCTGAGATATGGCTTTTTCTTTGCAACTCTGCCTAGAAGACCAGTCGCCTCTTCAGTGTTGACATTGAGGACTTGTAAGGCGTCTGTTTCTCAAACTAGAGACTCTAATGTACTTGTCCTCTTGCTCAGTTGTGCACCAGGGCCTCCCACTCCTCTTTATTCTGGTTAGGGCCAGTTTGCTCTGTTCTGTGAAGGTAGTAGTACACCCCATTGTACGAGATCTTCAGTTTCTTGGCTATTTCTTGCATGGAATAGCCTTCATTTCTCAGAACAAGAATAGACTGATGTTTCTGGCTATTTTGAGCCTGTAATCGAACCCACAAATGCTGATGATCCAGATACTCAACTAGTCTAAAGACGGACAGTTTTATTGCTTCTTTAATCAGAACAACAATTTTCAGCTGTGCTAACATAATAGCAGAAGGGTTTTCTAATGATCAATTAGCCTTTTAAAATTATAAACTTGGATTAGCTATGTATGTATGTATGTATGTATGTATGTATGTATGTATGTATGTATGTATGTATGTATGTATGTATGTATGTATGTATGTATGTATGTATGTATGTATGTATGTATGTATGTATTTATATGTGTGTGTATATATATATATATATGCTAAAAATATATGGGGGATTGGAAGTGATGCAGACAATTAAATTGATGGAAGCCACAATCTGCAATACTAAAGCTGATCAACCCCCTAAAAATAATAACACATTTAAAAAAATAAGTTGTATAAATATCTCAATGATGATCAGTAGAAACAGGATGCACCTGAGCTCAATTTTTGAGTCTCATAGCAAAGGGTCTGAATACTTATGTAAATAAGTTGTATTTATTTTTATGGAGTATGTGTGTAGATTGGCAATGAACAATTTTTTATTTAATTGTTTTCAAATAAGGCTGTAAGGTAACAAAATGTGGAAAAAGGAAGGGGTGTGAATAATTTCTGTATTCAATGTACTAGCTGACATCACTATGAAATTAAAACCAATATCACAGGCCACTAACTCTGCAAAAGTCAACTGTCGCTGACTAAATCATAGACCTAATTTCCGAGGGGAAGTGGGGGAAAACTATTCCATCCCCGTTGCCTTGGAAACGATTTATGCATGCAAGGCTGGGTGTCGTTCGTACCAAAAATGTAAAGGTAACTTCCTCTCCTTGACACCTTTATTTGTGCACACTAATCGAGACATTCCCAAGTTTGTCTCTGACATATCTGTTTCACCTGAGCTTGGGTTGAATTGCAATAGTATTGGAACAGGAATAGAGAAGCCACTTTATAGCATAGAGATGAACCCACTGTGTCCAATGTCCCTAATAGACAAGCAATGGCTTATGTGACTCCTCCCCACCCGGTCCAACACAGCTGTGAACACGCCAAATGACTGGCAACCTGAGCGACTCAGGGTTTGATCTCTCCTATAAAACCTTGGCCAAACCCTAATCCCATCTGAATGGTTTCTGGCCTCTTTCAGTCATTATGAATAGGCAGGATGGAAACTCACCTTCTATCATGGATCAGGATTATGGGGCTTCAGTACAGTTTCTTTAACTATTCCTCAAAATAACTAGAGAGAATTCCATACAGTAGCCGACTATCTACTGGAATATGCTGATTCATCTTCCCCTCCCAAGCCCACCTTCCTCAATCCCCCATCCCCACTCTTCATCTCTTGTTTTGTAGCTTTTCTGTTAATTTGATTTAGCTTTACCTTTAAAAAAAACTCTTTATTTCACATTCAATTTTTTTAAATGTTGTTCTTTCATTTTTCACAAGTATTTAGGATAAAAAAAAAACAGGGATTAACCTCAACACAATAGAATTTCATATCGTTCACACCCTCCATGTTTCGATTGGATGGTTCTTCACCTTTTCAGTTCCATTCCAATTTGTTTATGTCACGTTCTGACCTTTATTTTCATTGTTTTGTATTTATTTAGTATGGTCAGGGTGTGAGTTGGGGTGGGCAGTCTATGTGTGTTTTTCTATGTTGGGGTTTTGAGTTCAGCCTAGTATGGTTCTCAAATCAAATCAAATCAAATCAAATTTTATTTGTCACATACACATGGTTAGCAGATGTTAATGCGAGTGTAGTGAAATGCTTGTGCTTCTAGTTCCGACAATGAAGTAATAACCAACAAGTAATCTAACTAACAATTCCAAAACTACTGTCTTATACACAGTGTAAGGGGATAAAGAATATGTACATAAGGATATATGAATGAGTGATGGTACAGAGCAGCATAGGCAAGATACAGTAGATCACATATGTCAGAGTCAAGGCCCGCGGGCCACATCCGGCCCGCGAGAAGGTTTTTTACGGCCCCTGGGATGATCTTGATTTATTATTAGAACCGGCCCGCAGACCGCAGCAAGCCGGCAGCCCGCAGATCTTTGACACGCACCAATACTACATTTCCCACAATGCAACGGTGACGCACCGAGGCAGTAGGCTGCTTCATTTCAATATTTATTGGCACAGCAGTTGTCAGCATCACAGTAAAATTAACTTTCAGATACCCATCAAAAATGGCAAAACGGAAGGTGGACACTGAGAACCGGGGTTTCAAACAAGGTGGGAGTCGGAGTATTTGTTCACGGAGGTAGCTGGAAAACCTGTGTGTCTTCTGTGTGGAGAAAGTGTGGCGGTACTGAAAGAGTATAATCTGAGACGACATTATGAAACAAAACACGCGGACAAAAACAAGAATATGGACATGGAACAAAGGCTACAAAAGGCAGAGGAATTAAAACGAGGCCTCAAATCTCGACAGGCTCTGTTCAAAAAGCCAAATCACAAGGCCAGGCTGCTGTCAAGGCCAGTTTTATTTTGGAGAAGAGATCGCTAAATCAGCCCGGCCATTTACGGAGGATTTCATCAAAAACTGCATGATTAAAGTTTGTGACGAAGTTTGCAAGAAAAAGGCAACTCTTTTTAAATGTGAGTCTGAGCAGAAACACCATTGCTGAGAGAGTAGACCAGTTGTCCATCAATCTAAAAGAGCAGCTTGTGAAAAAAGGGAAAAGATTTCATTGCATATTCCTTGGCTGTGGATGAGAGCACCGACATTTCTGACATTGCCCAGTTGTCAATTTTCATCCGCGGAGTGGACTCCAGCCTAAGCGTGACAGAGGAGTTTTTGGCTTTACGTCCTATGCATGGCACAACTACGGGGCATGATTTGTATGAAGAGGTGTCAAGATGTGTAAATGAGATGGAGCTGCCTTGGGAAAAACTTGTGGGTTTGACAACCGACGGAGCACCTGCGATGTGGACACAGGAGCGGACTGGTGGCGAAGATACGGGAAAAGATGCAAGAGGAAAACGCGACAGGTGAGCTGACAGCTTATCATTGTATCATACACCAGGAAGCGTTGTGCGGTAAAGCCTTTAGAAAATGGAGCATGTAATGAGCATCATCACACGCACAGTTAACTTTATCAGAGCCAAAGGTTTGAATCACCGCCAGTTCAAGGCATTTCTGACAGAGTTAGAAACGGAGCATGGTGATTTGCCTTATCACACAGAGGTGCGATGCTAAGCCAGGGAAAGAGTGCCAAAGATGTTTCGAGCTTCGTGGGGAGATTTGTCTGTTCTTGGACAGCAAAGGAAAGACACAACACAACTCCGAGACGAAATGTTTCTGTGTGAAATGGCTTTTCTGTGTGACATTACGAGTCATCTGAATGCAATGAACTTGCAGCTGCAGGGTCGGGATCGTGTCATCTCTGATATGTACAGTACAGTGAAGGCATTTAAAACCAAACTGACTCTGTGGGAGGCAGATGCGGAAAGAAAATTTGAGCCACTTTCCCAGCTGCCAGACCATGAAAGAGAAGCTCTCTACCAGTGCGTTCGAGCGCACAGTTGGCTGATAAAATAGGTATGCTTGCCGCTGACTTTCGACGCCGATTTGCTGACTTTGAAGCACAAAAAGCAGGTTGGAACTGCTCGGTAACCCATTTGCTGTTGGACGTGAAAGCTCACCACCAAACCTCCAAATGGAGTTGATTGACCTCCAATGCAATGATGCACTGAGGGCAAAATATGCGGCAGTGGGTGCTGCGGAGTTCGCCCGTTTCCTCCCCGACACAATGCCCCAGCTGCGCATCCAGGCTGCTCAAACGTTGTCTATGTTTGGCAGCACATACCTGTGTGAACAACTGTTTTCTTTGATGAACTTGAACAAAACATCACACAGAAGTCGACTTACTGCTGAACACCTCCACTCAATTCTGAGGATTTCCTCAGCTCAGAGCCTTACCCCGAACATTGATGAACTTGTGGAAAAGATGGGACACCACCAAGTATCACCCTCAACCTCAAACAAGTGAACATTACTGTGCAATCACATATTTAGAGTTTTTACTCAGTTCAAGTTTAAAAGTTAAAGTTTAATATTTGTTTTCACTGCATGTTACTTCTCCTTAAACAAAGTGTTGTTTTTTGATTAATAGATTTTTGCACTTTATTTTATTGTATTTCAATCCAATTATATTTTAAAAATATTTCAGTTGAGTGGATGATAGAAAATTGCTATTATTGTTTTTTTCTTTGAAGTAAATTTAGCCCACTTTTGCTAAAATAGAAAATATAGGCTACTGATGGTGCCTTGAATACGGTTTCTTTCATTTAATGTTCATGTTATGGGGATTTTTATATAAAGGAAATTTGTCTTTTGTGTCTGTTGAAAATTAAAGATTACTGACAGAGCCATAAGAAAATATTGCTTTATTTATCTGATCATATTGGAATATATTTGTTAGGTTTTCAGTAGGTTCAATTAGGGTTCACTAGACTATATCGTCATTTAAAAATTTTTCAATGAACATTCGAACAGTCCGACCCCTCGGCTTGTAGCTAAATTTTTTATTTGGCCCTCCGTCCATTTGACTTTGACACCCCTGCAGTAGATGGTATCGAGTACAGTATATACAAATGAGATGAGTATGTAAACAAAGTGGCATAGTTAAAGTGGCTAGTGATACATGTATTACATAAGGATGCAGTAGATGATATAGAGTACAGTATATACGTATACATATGAGATGAATAATGTAGGGTATGTAAACATTATATTAGGTAGCATTGTTTAAAGTGGCTAGTGATATATTTTACTTCATTTCCCATCAAATCCCATTATTAAAGTGGCTGGAGTTGAGTCAGTGTGTTTGGCAGCTGCCACTCAATGTTAGTGGTGGCTGTTTAACAGTCTGATGGCCTTGATATAGAAGCTGTTTTTCAGTCTCTCGGTCCCAGCTTTGATGCACCTGTACTGACCTCGCCTTCTGGATGATAGCGGGGTGAACAGGCAGCGGCTCGGGTGGTTGTTGTCCTTGATGATCTTTATGGCCTTCCTGTAACATCGGGTGGTGTAGGTGTCCTGGCGGGCAGGTAGTTTGCCCCGGTGATGCGTTGTGCAGACCTCACTACTCTCTGGAGAGCCTTACGGTTGTGGGCGGAGCAGTTGCCGTACCAGGCGGTGATACAGCCCGCCAGGATGCTCGATTGTGCATCTGTAGAAGTTTGTGAGTGCTTTTGGTGACAAGCCGAATTTCTTCAGCCTCCTGAGGTTGAAGAGGCGCTGCTGCGCCTTCTTCACGATGCTGTCTGTGTGAGTAGACCAATTCAGTTTGTCTGTGATGTGTATGCCGAGGAACTTAAAACTTACTACCCTCTCCCACTACTGTTCCATCGATGTGGATAGGGGTGTTCCCTCTGCTGTTTCCTGAAGTCCACAATCATCTCCTTAGTTTTCTTGACATTGAGTGTGAGGTTATTTTCCTGACACCACACTCCGAGGACCTCACCTCCTCCCTGTAGGCCGTCTCGTCGTTGTTGGTAATCAAGCCTACCACTGTTGTGTCGTCCACAAACTTGATGATTGAGTTGGAGCGTGCGTGGCCACGCTGTTGTGGGTGAACAGGGAGTACAGGAGAGGGCTCAGAACGCACCCTTGTGGGGCCCCAGTGTTGAGGATCAGTGGGGTGGAAATGTTGTTGCCTACCCTCACCACCTGGGGCCCGTCAGGAAGTCAGTACCCAGTTGCACAGGGCGGGGTGAGACCCAGGGTCTCGAGCTTGATGACGAGCTTGGAGGGCACTATGGTGTTAAATGTCGAGCTGTAGTCGATGAACAGCATTCTCACATAGGTATTCCTCTTGTCCAGATGGGTTAGGGCAGTGTGCAGTGTGGTTGAGATTGCATCGTCTGTGGACCTATTTGGGCGGTAAGCAAATGGAGTGGGTCTAGGGTGTCAGGTAGGTGGAGGTGATATGGTCCTTGACTAGTCTCTCAAAGCACTTCATGATGACGAAGTGAGTGCTCCGTGGCGGTAGTCGTTTAGCTCAGTTACCTTAGCTTTCTTGGGAACAGGAACAATGGTGGCCCTCTTGAAGCATGTGGGAACAGCAGACTGGTATAGAGGATTGATTGAATATGTCCGTAAACACACCGGCCAGCTGGTCTGCGCATGCTCTGAGGGCGCGGCTGGGGATGCCGTCTGGGCCTGCAGCCTTGCGTGGGTTAACACGTTTAAATGTTTTACTCACCTCGGCTGCAGTGAAGGAGAGTCCGCATGTTTTCATTGCAGGCCGTGTCAGTGGCACTGTATTGTCCTCAAAGCGGGCAAAAGTTATTTAGTCTGCCTGGGAGCAAGACATCCTGGTCAGAGGCAGGTGTCGTTAGTTGTCTCTGATTGAGAATCACACTTAGGTAGCCTGGGTTTCACTGTTGGTTTGTGGGTGTTTGTTTCCGTGTGAGTGTTTGTTGCCATACGGTACTGTTTCGGTTTTTCGTTCATGTTTATTGTTTTGTATTTCATAGTGTTCAGTTTATGTCTTAAAATAAACGTTATGGACACTGCGCATTGGTCCTCCGATCCTTCTCTCTTCTCCTCCTCAGAAGAGGAGGAAGAAT
>NW_026282220.1:0-6066 GCF_023373465.1 Oncorhynchus keta | reverse complement strand
GGGATAGCAAGGCTGGGATAACATAGCTGGGATAGCAAGGCTGGGATAACATAGCTGGGATAGCATGGCTGGGATAGCATGGCTGGGATAACATAGCTGGGATAGCAAGGCTGGGATAACATAGCTGGGATAGCATGGCTGGGATAACATAGCTGGGATAGCATGGCTGGGATAACATAGCTGGGATAGCAAGGCTGGGATAGCATAGCTGGGATAACATAGCTGGGATAGCAAGGCTGGGATAGCAAGGCTGGGATAGCATGGCTGGGATAACATAGCTGGGATAGCAAGGCTGGGATAGCATAGCTGGGATAACATAGCTGGGATAGCAAGGCTGGGATAGCAAGGCTGGGATAGCATGGCTGGGATAACATAGCTGGGATAGCATGGCTGGGATAACATAGCTGGGATAGCAAGGCTGGGATAACATAGCTGGGATAGCATGGTTGGGATAACATAGCTGGGATAGCAAGGCTGGGATAGCATAGCTGGAATAACATAGCTGGGATAGCAAGGCTGGGATAGCATGGCTGGGATAGCAAGGCTGGGATAGCATGGCTGGGATAGCAAGGCTGGGATAGTATGGCTGGGATAGCAAGGCTGGGATAGCATGGCTGGGATAGCATGGCTGGGATAGCAAGGCTGGGATAACATAGCTGGGATAGCAAGGCTGGGATAGCAAGGCTGGGATAGCATGGCTGGGATAGCAAGGCTGGGATAGCATGGCTGGGATAGCAAGGCTGGGAAAGCATGGCTGGGATAGCAAGGCTGGGATAGCATGGCTGGGATAACATAGCTGGGATAGCAAGGCTGGGATAGCATGGCTGGGATAGCAAGGCTGGGATAGCATGGCTGGGATATCATGGCTGGGATAGCAAGGCTGGGATAGCATGGCTGGGATAGCAAGGCTGGGATAGCAAGGCTGGGATAGCAAGGCTGGGATAGCATGGCTGGGATAGCAAGGCGGGGATAGCATGGCTGGGATAGCATGGCTGGGATAGCATAGCTGGGATAGCATGGCTGGGATAGCATAGCTGGGATAGCATGGCTGGGATAACATAGCTGGGATAGCATGGCTGGGATAACATAGCTGGGATAGCAAGGCTGGGATAGCATGGCTGGGATAACATAGCTGGGATAGCAAGGCTGGGATAACATAGCTGGGATAGCAAGGCTGGGATAACATAGCTGGGATAGCATGGCTGGGATAGCATGGCTGGGATAGCAAGGCTGGGATAGCATAGCTGGGATAACATAGCTGGGATAGCATGGCTGGGATAGCATGGCTGGGATAGCATGGCTGGGATAGCAAGGCTGGGTAGCATGGCTGGGATAGCATGGCTGGGATAGCAAGGCTGGGATAGCATAGCTGGGATAACATAGCTGGGATAGCAAGGCTGGGATAGCATGGCTGGGATAGCAAGGCTGGGATAGCAAGGCTGGGATAGCATGGCTGGGATAGCAAGGCTGGGATAACATAGCTGGGATAGCAAGGCTGGGATAACATAGCTGGGATAGCAAGGCTGGGATAACATAGCTGGGATAGCATGGCTGGGATAGCATGGCTGGGATAACATAGCTGGGATAGCAAGGCTGGGATAACATAGCTGGGATAGCATGGCTGGGATAACATAGCTGGGATAGCATGGCTGGGATAACATAGCTGGGATAGCAAGGCTGGGATAGCATAGCTGGGATAACATAGCTGGGATAGCAAGGCTGGGATAGCAAGGCTGGGATAGCATGGCTGGGATAACATAGCTGGGATAGCATGGCTGGGATAACATAGCTGGGATAGCAAGGCTGGGATAACATAGCTGGAATAACATAGCTGGGATAGCAAGGCTGGGATAGCATGGCTGGGATAGCAAGGCTGGGATAGCATGGCTGGGATAGCAAGGCTGGGATAGCATGGCTGGGATAGCAAGGCTGGGATAGCATGGCTGGGATAGCAAGGCTGGGATAACATAGCAGGGATAGCAAGGCTGGGATAGCAAGGCTGGGATAGCATGGCTGGGATAGCAAGGCTGGGATAGCATGGCTGGGATAGCAAGGCTGGGAAAGCATGGCTGGGATAGCAAGGCTGGGATAGCATGGCTGGGATAACATAGCTGGGATAGCAAGGCTGGGATAGCATGGCTGGGATAGCAAGGCTGGGATAGCATGGCTGGGATAGCAAGGCTGGGATTGCATGGCTGGGATAGCAAGGCTGGGATAGCAAGGCTGGGATAGCAAGGCTGGGATAGCAAGGCTGGGATAGCATGGCTGGGATAGCATGGCTGGGATAGCAAGGCGGGGATAGCATGGCTGGGATAGCATGGCTGGGATAGCAAGGCTGGGATAACATAGCTGGGATAGCAAGGCTGGGATAGCAAGGCTGGGATAGCATGGCTGGGATAGCAAGGCTGGGATAGCATGGCTGGGATAGCAAGGCTGGGAAAGCATGGCTGGGATAGCAAGGCTGGGATAGCATGGCTGGGATAACATAGCTGGGATAGCAAGGCTGGGATAGCATGGCTGGGATAGCAAGGCTGGGATAGCATGGCTGGGATAGCATGGCTGGGATAACAAGGCTGGGATAGCATGGCTGGGATAGCAAGGCTGGGATAGCAAGGCTGGGATAGCAAGGCTGGGATAGCATGGCTGGGATAGCATGGCTGGGATAGCAAGGCGGGGATAGCATGGCTGGGATAGCATGGCTGGGATAGCATAGCTGGGATAGCATGGCTGGGATAGCATAGCTGGGATAGCATGGCTGGGATAACATAGCTGGGATAGCATGGCTGGGATAACATAGCTGGGATAGCAAGGCTGGGATAACATAGCTGGGATAGCATGGCTGGGATAACATAGCTGGGATAGCAAGGCTGGGATAACATAGCTGGGATAGCAAGGCTGGGATAACATAGCTGGGATAGCATGGCTGGGATAGCATGGCTGGGATAGCAAGGCTGGGATAGCATAGCTGGGATAACATAGCTGGGATAGCATGGCTGGGATAGCATGGCTGGGATAGCAAGGCTGGGATAGCAAGGCTGGGTAGCATGGCTGGGATAGCATGGCTGGGATAGCAAGGCTGGGATAGCATAGCTGGGATAACATAGCTGGGATAGCAAGGCTGGGATAGCATGGCTGGGATAGCAAGGCTGGGATAGCAAGGCTGGGATAGCAAGGCTGGGATAGCATGGCTGGGATAGCAAGGCTGGGATAACATAGCTGGGATAGCAAGGCTGGGATAACATAGCTGGGATAGCATGGCTGGGATAGCATGGCTGGGATAACATAGCTGGGATAGCAAGGCTGGGATAACATAGCTGGGATAGCATGGCTGGGATAACATAGCTGGGATAGCATGGCTGGGATAACATAGCTGGGATAGCAAGGCTGGGATAGCATAGCTGGGATAACATAGCTGGGATAGCAAGGCTGGGATAGCAAGGCTGGGATAGCATGGCTGGGATAACATAGCTGGGATAGCAAGGCTGGGATAGCATAGCTGGGATAACATAGCTGGGATAGCAAGGCTGGGATAGCAAGGCTGGGATAGCATGGCTGGGATAACATAGCTGGGATAGCATGGCTGGGATAACATAGCTGGGATAGCAAGGCTGGGATAACATAGCTGGGATAGCATGGTTGGGATAACATAGCTGGGATAGCAAGGCTGGGATAGCATAGCTGGAATAACATAGCTGGGATAGCAAGGCTGGGATAGCATGGCTGGGATAGCAAGGCTGGGATAGCATGGCTGGGATAGCAAGGCTGGGATAGTATGGCTGGGATAGCAAGGCTGGGATAGCATGGCTGGGATAGCATGGCTGGGATAGCAAGGCTGGGATAACATAGCTGGGATAGCAAGGCTGGGATAGCAAGGCTGGGATAGCATGGCTGGGATAGCAAGGCTGGGATAGCATGGCTGGGATAGCAAGGCTGGGAAAGCATGGCTGGGATAGCTAGGCTGGGATAGCATGGCTGGGATAACATAGCTGGGATAGCAAGGCTGGGATAGCATGGCTGGGATAGCAAGGCTGGGATAGCATGGCTGGGATAGCATGGCTGGGATAGCAAGGCTGGGATAGCAAGGCTGGGATAGCATGGCTGGGATAGCATGGCTGGGATAGCAAGGCTGGGATAGCATGGCTGGGATAGCAAGGCTGGGATAGCATAGCTGGAATAACATAGCTGGGATAGCAAGGCTGGGATAACATAGCTGGGATAGCATGGCTGGGATAACATAGCTGGGATAGCATGGCTGGGATAACATAGCTGGGATAGCAAGGCTGGGATAACATAGCTGGGATAGCATGGCTGGGATAGCATGGCTGGGATAGCAAGGCTGGGATAGCATAGCTGGGATAGCATGGCTGGGATAGCATGGCTGGGATAGCAAGGCTGGGATAGCAAGGCTGGGTAGCATGGCTGGGATAGCATGGCTGGGATAGCAAGGCTGGGATAGCATAGCTGGGATAGCAAGGCTGGGATAGCATGGCTGGGATAGCAAGGCTGGGATAGCAAGGCTGGGATAGCAAGGCTGGGATAGCATGGCTGGGATAGCAAGGCTGGGATAACATAGCTGGGATAGCAAGGCTGGGATAACATAGCTGGGATAGCAAGGCTGGGATAACATAGCTGGGATAGCATGGCTGGGATAGCATGGCTGGGATAACAAGGCTGGGATAACATAGCTGGGATAGCATGGCTGGGATAACATAGCTGGGATAGCATGGCTGGGATAACATAGCTGGGATAGCAAGGCTGGGATAGCATAGCTGGGATAACATAGCTGGGATAGCAAGGCTGGGATAGCAAGGCTGGGATAGCATGGCTGGGATAACATAGCTGGGATAGCAAGGCTGGGATAACATAGCTGGGATAGCAAGGCTGGGATAACATAGCTGGGATAGCAAGGCTGGGATAGCAAGGCTGGGATAACATAGCTGGGATAGCATGGCTGGGATAGCATGGCTGGGATAACATAGCTGGGATAACATAGCTGGGATAGCATGGCTGGGATAGCATGGCTGGGATAACATAGCTGGGATAGCAAGGCTGGGATAGCATAGCTGGGATAACATAGCTGGGATAGCAAGGCTGGGATAGCAAGGCTGGGATAGCATGGCTACGGGATAACATAGCTGGGATAGCAAGGCTGGGATAACATAGCTGGGATAGCAAGGCTGGGATAACATAGCTGGGATAGCAAGGCTGGGATAGCAAGGCTGGGATAACATAGCTGGGATAGCATGGAGGGATAGCATGGCTGGGATAACATAGCTGGGATAACATAGCTGGGATAACATAGCTGGGATAGCAAGGCTGGGATAGCATAGCTGGGATAACATAGCTGGGATAGCAAGGCTGGGATAGCATAGCTGGGATAACATAGCTGGGATAGCAAGGCTGGGATAACATAGCTGGGATAGCAAGGCTGGGATAACATAGCTGGGATAGCATAGCTGGGATAACATAGCTGGGATAGCATAGCTGGGATAACATAGCTGGGATAACATAGCTGGGATAGCAAGGCTGGGATAGCATAGCTGGGATAACATAGCTGGGATAGCATGGCTGGGATAGCAAGGCTGGGTAGCATGGCTGGGATAGCATGGCTGGGATAACATAGCTGGGATAGCAAGGCTGGGATAGCATAGCTGGGATAACATAGCTGGGATAGCAAGGCTGGGATAGCATGGCTGGGATAGCAAGGCTGGGATAGCAAGGCTGGGATAGCATGGCTGGGATAGCAAGGCTGGGATAGCATGGCTGGGATAGCAAGGCTGGGATAGCATGGCTGGGATAACATAGCTGGGATAGCAAGGCTGGGATAACATAGCTGGGATAACATAGCTGGGATAACATAGCTGGGATAGCAAGGCTGGGATAGCAAGGCTGGGATAACATAGCTGGGATAGCATGGCTGGGATAACATAGCTGGGATAGCATGGCTGGGATAGCATGGCTGGGATAACATAGCTGGGATAGCAAGGCTGGGATAGCATGGCTGGGATAACATAGCTGGGATAGCATGGCTGGGATAGCATGGCTGGGATAACATAGCTGGGATAG
>NW_026282219.1:0-5411 GCF_023373465.1 Oncorhynchus keta | reverse complement strand
TGGTCAACTGGTCTAACCCCCCTGGTCAGCTGGTCTAACCCTAACCCCCTGGTCAACTGGTCTAACCCTAATCCCTCGGTCAGCTGGTCTAACCCTAACCCTGGTCCAGCTGGTCTAGCCCTAACCCCTAAGCTGGTCTAGCCCCTCGGTCAGCTGGTCTAACCCTAACCCCCTCGGTCAGCTGGTCTAACCCAACCCTAACCCCCTGGTCAGCTGGTCTAGCCCCCTCGGTCCTTTGGTCTAACCCTTCCCCCTGGTCAGCTGGTCTAACTCCTAGTCCTCGGTCAGCTGGTCCTAACCTAGCCCCTGGTCAGCTGGTCAACCTTAATCACTCGGTCAGCTGGTCACAACCTAGCCCCCTGTGGTCAGCTGGTCTAACCTAACCCCCTGGTCAACTGTTCTAACCTAATCCCCTCGGTCAGCTGGTCTAACCCTAACCCCCTGGTCAGCTGGTCTAACCCTAACCCCCTGGTCAACTGGTCTAACCCTAATCCCCTCGGTCAGCTGGTCTAACCCTAACCCCCTGGTCAACTGGTCTAACCCTAACCCCTGGTCAGCTGGTCTAACCCCCTGGTCAGCTGGTCTAACCCTAACCCCCTGGTCAGCTGGTCTAACCCTAACCCCTCGGTCAGCTGGTCTAACCCTAACCCCCTGGTCAACTGGTCTAACCCTAACCCCTCGGTCAGCTGGTCTAACCCTAACCCCCTGGTCAGCTGGTCTAACCCTAATCCCTCGGTCAGCTGGTCTAACCTAACCCCTGGTCAGCTGGTCTAACCCTAACCCCTGGTCAGCTGGTCTAACCTAACCCCTGGTCAACTGGTCTAACCTAACCCTGGTCAGCTGGTCTAACCTAACCCCTGGTCAGCTGGTCTAACCCTAACCCCTCGGTCAGCTGGTCTAACCCTAACCCCCTGGTCAGCTGGTCTAACCCTAATCCCCTCGGTCAGCTGGTCTAACCCTAACCCCCTGGTCAGCTGGTCTAACCCTAACCCCTGGTCAGCTGGTCTAACCCTAATCCCCTCGGTCAGCTGGTCTAACCCTAACCCCCTGGTCAGCTGGTCTAACCCTAATCCCCTCGGTCAGCTGGTCTAACCTAACCCCCTGGTCAGCTGGTCTAACCCTAATCCCCTGGTCAACTGGTCTAACCCTAACCCCCTGGTCAACTGGTCTAACCCTAACCCCCTGGTCAACTGGTCTAACCCTAACCCCCTCGGTCAACTGGTCTAACCCTAATCCCCTCGGTCAGCTGGTCTAACCCTAACCCCCTGGTCAGCTGGTCTAACCTAACCCCTGGTCAGCTGGTCTAACCCTAACCCCTGGTCAGCTGGTCTAACCCTAACCCCTGGTCAACTGGTCTAACCCTAACCCCCGGTCAGCTGGTCTAACCTAACCCCTGGTCAGCTGGTCTAACCCTAACCCCCTGGTCAACTGGTCTAACCCTAACCCCTGGTCAGCTGGTCTAACCCTAGCCCCCTGGTCAGCTGGTCTAACCTAGCCCTCGGTCAGCTGGTCTAACCCTAACCCCCTGGTCAGCTGGTCTAACCCTAATCCCCTCGGTCAGCTGGTCTAACCCTAACCCCCTGGTCAACTGGTCTAACCCTAACCCCCTGGTCAACTGGTCTAACCCTAACCCCTGGTCAGCTGGTCTAACCCTAATCCCCTCGGTCAGCTGGTCTAACCCTAACCCCCTGGTCAGCTGGTCTAACCCTAACCCCTCGGTCAGCTGGTCTAACCCTAACCCCCTCGGTCAACTGGTCTAACCCTAACCCCCTCGGTCAGCTGGTCTAACCCTAACCCCCTGGTCAACTGGTCTAACCCTAACCCCTGGTCAGCTGGTCCTAACCCCTGGTCAGCTGGTCTAACCCCCTGGTCAGCTGGTCTAGCCTAACCCCCTGGTCAGCTGGTCTAACCTAATCCCCTCGGTCAGCTGGTCTAACCCTAACCCCCTGGTCAGCTGGTCTAACCCTAACCCCCTGGTCAGCTGGTCTAACCCTAACCCCCTGGTCAGCTGGTCTAACCCTAGCCCCTGGTCAGCTGGTCTAACCCTAACCCCTGGTCAGCTGGTCTAACCCTAATCCCCTCGGTCAGCTGGTCTAACCCTAACCCCCTCGGTCAGCTGGTCTAACCCTAACCCCCTGGTCAACTGGTCTAACCCTAACCCCCTGGTCAACTGGTCTAACCTAATCCCCTCGGTCAGCTGGTCTAACCCTAACCCCCTGGTCAGCTGGTCTAACCCTAACCCCTCGGTCAGCTGGTCTAGCCTAACCCCTGGTCAGCTGGTCTAACCCTAACCCCCTGGTCAGCTGGTCTAACCCTAACCCCCTGGTCAGCTGGTCTAACCCTAACCCCTGGTCAGCTGGTCTAACCCTAACCCCCTGGTCAACTGGTCTAACCCTAATCCCCTCGGTCAGCTGGTCTAACCCTAACCCCCTGGTCAGCTGGTCTAACCCTAATCCCCTCGGTCAGCTGGTCTAACCCTAACCCCTGGTCAGCTGGTCTAACCCCCTGGTCAGCTGGTCTAACCTAACCCCTGGTCAGCTGGTCTAACCCTAACCCCTCGGTCAGCTGGTCTAACCCTAACCCCCTGGTCAGCTGGTCTAACCCTAACCCCCTGGTCAGCTGGTCTAACCTAACCCCTGGTCAGCTGGTCTAACCCTAACCCCCTGGTCAGCTGGTCTAACCCTAATCCCCTCGGTCAGCTGGTCTAACCCTAGCCCCCTGGTCAGCTGGTCTAGCCTAACCCCCTGGTCAGCTGGTCTAACCCTAACCCCCTGGTCAGCTGGTCTAACCCTAACCCCTCGGTCAACTGGTCTAACCCTAGCCCCTGGTCAGCTGGTCTAACCCTAACCCCCTGGTCAGCTGGTCTAACCCTAACCCCTCGGTCAGCTGGTCTAACCCTAACCCCCTGGTCAGCTGGTCTAACCCTAATCCCCTCGGTCAGCTGGTCTAACCCTAACCCCTCGGTCAGCTGGTCTAACCCTAACCCCTCGGTCAGCTGGTCTAACCCTAACCCCCTGGTCAGCTGGTCTAACCCTAACCCCTGGTCAGCTGGTCTAACCTAACCCCTGGTCAGCTGGTCTAACCTAACCCCTGGTCAACTGGTCTAACCCTAACCCCCTGGTCAGCTGGTCTAACCTAACCCCTGGTCAGCTGGTCTAACCCTAACCCCCTGGTCAGCTGGTCTAACCCTAATCCCCTGGTCAACTGGTCTAGCCCTAACCCCTGGTCAGCTGGTCTAACCTAACCCCCTGGTCAGCTGGTCTAACCCTAACCCCTCGGTCAGCTGGTCTAACCCTAACCCCCTGGTCAGCTGGTCTAACCCTAACCCCTCGGTCAGCTGGTCTAACCCTAATCCCCTCGGTCAGCTGGTCTAACCCTAACCCCCTGGTCAACTGGTCTAACCCTAATCCCCTCGGTCAGCTGGTCTAACCCTAACCCCCTGGTCAGCTGGTCTAACCCTAATCCCCTGGTCAGCTGGTCTAACCCTAACCCCCTGGTCAGCTGGTCTAACCTAACCCCTGGTCAGCTGGTCTAACCTAACCCCTGGTCAACTGGTCTAACCCTAACCCCTGGTCAACTGGTCTAACCCTAACCCCCTGGTCAGCTGGTCTAACCCTAACCCCCTGGTCAGCTGGTCTAACCCTAACCCCTGGTCAACTGGTCTAACCCTAACCCCTCGGTCAGCTGGTCTAACCCTAATCCCCTCGGTCAGCTGGTCTAACCCTAATCCCCTGGTCAGCTGGTCTAACCCTAACCCCCTGGTCAGCTGGTCTAACCCTAACCCCCTGGTCAACTGGTCTAACCTAACCCCTGGTCAGCTGGTCTAACCCTAACCCCTGGTCAGCTGGTCTAACCCTAACCCCCTGGTCAGCTGGTCTAACCCTAACCCCCTGGTCAGCTGGTCTAACCTAACCCCTGGTCAACTGGTCTAACCCTACCCTGGTCAGCTGGTCTAACCCTAACCCCTGGTCAGCTGGTCTAACCCTAACCCCTCGGTCAGCTGGTCTAACCCTAACCCCCTGGTCAGCTGGTCTAACCCTAACCCCCTCGGTCAGCTGGTCTAACCCTAACCCCCTGGTCAGCTGGTCCTAACCCCTGGTCAGCTGGTCTACCTAACCCCTGGTCAGCTGGTCTAACCCTAACCCCTCGGTCAGCTGGTCTAACCCTAACCCCCTGGTCAGCTGGTCTAACCCTAACCCCCTGGTCAGCTGGTCTAACCCTAACCCCCTCGGTCAACTGGTCTAACCCTAATCCCCTCGGTCAGCTGGTCTAACCCTAACCCCCTGGTCAACTGGTCTAACCTACCCTGGTCAGCTGGTCTAACCCTCCTGGTCAGCTGGTCTAGCCTAACCCCTCGGTCAGCTGGTCTAACCCTAACCCCCTGGTCAACTGGTCTAACCCTAACCCCCTGGTCAGCTGGTCTAACCCTAACCCCCTGGTCAACTGGTCTAACCCTAACCCCCTGGTCAGCTGGTCTAACCTAACCCTCGGTCAGCTGGTCTGCCTAACCCCCTGGTCAGCTGGTCTAACCCTAACCCCCTGGTCAGCTGGTCTAACCCTAACCCCCTGGTCAGCTGGTCTAACCCTAACCCCCTGGTCAACTGGTCTAACCTAACCCCCTCGGTCAGCTGGTCTAGCCCTAACCCCCTGGTCAACTGGTCTAACCCTAATCCCCTCGGTCAGCTGGTCTAACCCTAGCCCCCTGGTCAGCTGGTCTAACCTAACCCCCTGGTCAGCTGGTCTAACCCTAATCCCTCGGTCAGCTGGTCTAACCCTAACCCCCTGGTCAGCTGGTCTAACCCTAACCCCCTGGTCAGCTGGTCTAACCTAACCCCTGGTCAGCTGGTCTAGCACCTGGTCAGCTGGTCTAACCTAACCCCTGGTCAGCTGGTCTAACCCTAACCCCCTGGTCAGCTGGTCTAACCTAACCCCTGGTCAGCTGGTCTAACCTAACCCCTGGTCAGCTGGTCTAACCCTAATCCCCTCGGTCAGCTGGTCTAACCTAACCCCCTGGTCAGCTGGTCTAACCCTAACCCCTCGGTCAACTGGTCTAACCTAACCCCCTGGTCAACTGGTCTAACCCTAATCCCCTCGGTCAACTGGTCTAACCCTAACCCCCTGGTCAGCTGGTCTAGCCCTAGCCCCCTCGGTCAGCTGGTCTAACCCTAACCCCTCGGTCCAGCTGGTCTAACCTAACCCCCTGGTCAGCTGGTCTAACCTAACCCCCTGGTCAGCTGGTCTAACCCTAGTCCCCTCGGTCAACTGGTCTAACCCTAACCCCCCTGGTCAACTGGTCTAACCCTAATCCCCTCGGTCAGCTGGTCTAGCCCTAGTCCCCTCGGTCCAGCTGGTCTACAGCCTAACCCCCCTGGTCAGCTGGTCTAACCCTAACCCCTCGGTCAACTGGTCTA